>NC_041380.1:265455205-265479782 GCF_002162155.2 Triticum dicoccoides
GATTGTTTTTTTGGAGAAAAAGAAATTGTCCATTAGGGATAAAGAATTGCAGTGAGACTATTAAGTAATGTACCCTATTTCATAGCACAGTTGAATGCTAGCTGAGTTGGTCTGCTGCTTTGCGTACAAGAGAGGAAGTCCTATGTTCGAACACCGTAGAATGCGGTGAGTTTTTACGCTGCTTGCATCCTCCGATGCGATAAGAAAACTGCATAGCATGTCGCATAACAGCGCTTTTCACTTCTCGCTGCAGGAGCCTAGCTCGGCCCATGACGGAAAAAAGGAGCTATGGCCCAGACATAAAAACTCAATAATAACATAGCGAAACGTTTTTAAGATTCCAAGACAGACGGAATTTTAGTACCACCTCAGATAATAAAAATCATCTAAATCGGACGAAACCAGAAAGAAAAAAAACATCTAAACGGGACGAAACACAGCAAAATTAAATCAAGAATACATATTCCCTTTAATAATAGGTATAAATTTGGATTTGTTCAGACCATTTTGCAGCATAAAAAATGAGACTATAATTTAGTCTCAGCACACTTATGTGAGCTCCACCTGTTTTTAGGGGTGTACAATACTGTATGCAGTCACTGATTAATAATAGGAATTTTTTGCTTTTTTAGTAGAAATGTTTTTTTTTCTGGTGGAAATCCAAGAGGATCACGCAAGTGTAGACAATGTGCACACAACTCACAGTCTCACTCTCACCGTCCTTTAGGGCGTGTTTGGTTCAAGAATCAAGTGGAATGGAATGTCATGGTTCTATTCCCCGGGAATGGGTTGGTTCCGTTTCTATGTTTGGTTATGGGTATTATATGGAATGGAATGGTTATGTTCTGGTGTTTGGTTCAACAGTTGAAATGGAGTGATTTTCAGCAACAGTATGAATAATTTTAACTCTTTGTATTTTCAGGAACAGAGTATTCAAATTCTGAGAAAACATTTAAATTTTATTTGCAACACGAACAATGTATAAATACACTCAAGCATATATCAAACATAAATTCACACTAGTTTGTATTTAACAAGTTACATATATAGGTAAAAAAATCATTAACCAACAATCCGACATACGCACCAAGCAGAAATAATAAAAGACTAGCTGCTGCTGTACTAATGAAGCTCTCTGTTGTAGCAATCCAACATACGCACAAGCAATTCCTATATACTGAATGAAGCTCGTCTCTCTGCTAGCCGATGCTGCTCTCTGTTGGCCTGTTGTTGCTGCTCCGCTGCCTGCTAGCTGCTTCTTGCCCGGTCTCTACTGCTGCTCCGCGGCTGCTGCTCTACTCCTCCACGGCCACCGCCGCCGCAAGCCACTGCTGCTGAGGAGCGCCACCAGGAATCAACCTGCCGCCTGTAGGAACGCGCCGTCGCGGTTGCCGTTGTTCATGTTGCAGCCAGTCATTGCTCCCTGCTTGCAGCCGTTGGTGACGGTATGGTCGGACGGAGGTGGAGGAGCGCCTGTGGGCTGGCTAGATCGGGGACCGGTGGTGGAACAGCGCCTGAGGGCTGACTGGATCGGGGCCGGAGTGGCCGAATCGCGGTGGAGCGGCGCACAAGAAGGTGGTGGTGGCCAGGTCGTCGCAGTGGCGCTAGCCCTCACGGCCGGAGCGGGAATGGAGGAGATAACCAGGGCGGAGCGGGCATGCATGGCTGGCGGCTGGAGATTGGCTTCTTCAACGGAGAAGAGGAGGGAATGTGAGAGACGAGGCGTTCCTGGTACTAACGCGTTCCGGATCTAGGAGGAATATGCCATTCCAGAGAACCAGTGGGTTCCGATTCCTCGACCAAACCAAACAGGAGAACGACCTCTAGAGACGGGACGGACCCGTTACGTTCCATCTGGTGACACACCCTTAAAAAAAGAAACCTCACAGTCTCACCGCTCAAAAGAACAAAAAAGAAACACCTCGCAGTTTCACGCGACGCTCTTGCCTGATCCTCTTCTCATCTCCTTCTATCCCCGACCTCTGTACAAATTTCGTAACACCCGAGCGCTGCAGATTCCCAACGCCATCTCAGTTTCCCCTCTTGATTCCTTGTCGTGACCTTGCTCGTAAACACCTGCTCGCACGGGGTGGCCATCTCGTGCGCCTAATTTGGCTCCCTGTACGCCTCCTCGATCTGCCACGCCGAACGGCGATGGAGGGTTAGTAGGGCTCGATGAGAAGCTGCGCAATGGAGAAGGCGAGCTTCTCGATCTTGACAGCACAGCTGTCGTCGGCGTCCTTGGAGGCAACGTGGGCGTGGATCTCATCTCCCACATCCAGTTTGAATCCACCTCGATTGTGAGGATGCTGGCGGCGTTATCTTCGATCGCATCGTGGCCGTCCCTGAGCGAGGCGCCCCGGCAGGTCATCTTCATCCTCGACAGCGGAAGCCTGACTTAGGCGGCTCGTTTTTCACTTGCAGGCCCCGGCTTCTTCCTTTCCTGCCTATCTCATACTCGTATTTTTTTTCTTGTTTCATATAATACATTAAGGTACGACTTGTTAGTGAAGTATGTAAATCTATTTATGCCCCATATACTTTTTCCGTACTTGGGACTGGCATCTGAAGTGTTAGCCCCCCTGCCCCCATTCATATCTATTATTAAAAAAATATTAGTTCATTTGTAATTAGCAAGTTTTACTATTTTCCAAAGATAGAATTAATTTTAACAAGTGAATATGAAAATGGGTGCTAATGAATTTGACATATAGATCAAATATTAGATAATATATAGTGTCAACAATTGGTATATTTAGCTATTTCCATCGAATGTTGGTGCATGTTTCCAATACTTCTAGGAGTAGTAGATCATATCTGTTCTGCCATATCATGTTAGCATAGAAAATTCAATTTTATTTTGAGGATAGTTTGCAGTTTACTAATTTTTCATCTACTTATGGTTATCTAAAAAGGCTAGTAGCATATGTAAATGTGTTTTTAGTTCCTACCTTTAGAATATTTTTTGTGTTGACTATGTTCTTGACCACATCATCCTTGTTAGTTCATTTGCTATAGAAAATAAAATAGCAGGTGTGATAAAGTCAGCATGTTATTACTTGCAAGTGTTTTGGATACCCCCTTTCTCTTATGTCTCTCATGAACTCCTTGAGCTTTATGTGGAACACTCGAACAATGTGATGATTGGTTGATTCCCTTGTGTGTTCTGATGCTGACACGTTAATCCTGTTTTTACCTCATTTGTAGGGTCATAGGTGCATAACTGCGCTATGCATGGTTCGTCTTTACCTTCAGGTAGTAGAGTTCCTATTTTGTGGTATTTTGGGCCATTCATTCCAAATACATAAGGTCCACAGCCATTGTTTATTTTTGTGTGTACCTTTCCTCCCGTTGATATGAAAGCGAACATGGACTTGAATAATCTGAATATTTTGCATGTAGTTATTCCACCTTTTTCCGTTGTGTTTCCTTAGCAATTTGGTATGGTTATCCAGCGGCTCTCTCAATAGTGGCAAGTCAACCTTGCCTGTTGGTAGCATAGTCTGAAAGATGGCATGTTCTCGCTCTACTTGAAGTTCTTTCTTCGTACCAGAAAATTGCACTACATCACACACTTGCAACTTGGGTTTCTGACGTTCCAAATTTTGATATTGCCCTCTCCAATGTCCTGTTCAAGTTTCCTAATTGAGCATCAATTTAAAATTCATATTGTCTAGTTGTTCTTGTTGGTACTAAAAAACCTTGATAGAACTTACATATTTGGTGTTCTTTTCTCTATCCTTGTTTTTCATGTTGTACACTTTGTGTTATATTTAGTCCTTTACACACCCCTAAAAGAAATACTAGGTTCTTGAATGTCTAAATTGTATATCTTGATTGAACTTTCTTGCTACTTACCTCTTAGTCATACCAGCCTACTGATTATTGATTTTGTTTTTGTGTCGCTAGTTCTGGATTCCTCTTTGTATTTTTCTTTTCTTATATAGTCTTACATCTCTAGCTATTTATGTTGTATTACTTGCCCTGCATAAGCATAATACCATTAGTAGAAATAAGAGTTTTTTTTGCAACATGCGTAATTTTTTACTTGTAGTACGTGATATGTTTCCCTCTGGCAATTCAACAATGCTGATTTCCCTCTGTCTTGATTAAGCCAGAGTGCATGGAAATTTGTTCTCATGTTTTTGACAAAGAAATAATTGATAGCTTCAGTCAGGACCAAATGTAACATGTTTGATTTATTTATTTGAACACTTCAAATTATCTGCAGCCCATATGGAAATGCATAGGCGAACGTGTGTGATAACCATATGTGTAGGGTAAACTATGTAAGACCAGATATTTGTACATCAAATACACTGAGTTAATGAAGAAATTTTTGTAAGCATGGAAAGAGTGGAACACGTAGATAGCACGATTGATGTGCAAAACAAAAGCAAGCTATGATGTTGCTTCCGGTATATTGTACTACAGTCGTGCATCATGTAAGGAAAGATTAGCAGTTGAATTCAGAACAGTAAGTAAAGATTTTCTTACCGCACGTTGTCCAGAGGTTGTTCTCTTCTGGCATAGTTGTGCAGTCTGACACGCCTCCATGTATGAGCGAAGGTTGTCTCTTTTTTTGGTCTTGAAGTTTCATTGTCGTCTCCTATCTTGAAAATAACGTTTCACATAAATTACTATAAAAAACATGCTACCCATACTTACTTTTTTTTTTACATTCACAACTTCAGTCGTGGAGAAGTAACATTCACAACTTCAGGTGTAAAGAAGTAACAATCATTATGAATGAATACATCGCTTATGACGTACTTCAGTGCAACATTTTTTTATGTTGAATACATACATAATAAGATAATAATTTGAAATATTTTTCCCGTCCAAGCTTAATCACAAACCCACATGTGCCTAACTTGGATTGTTGCATTATATATTTTAGTTGTAAGATAGTTAGATAATATATAGTGTCCACAATTAGTATTATTGAGCTATTTCCATCGAATGTTGATGCGTGTTTGCAATACTTATGGGAGTAGTACATCATATTTGTTCTACCATATCATGTTAGCATAGAAAATTCAATTTTATTTTGAGTATAGTTTGCAGTGTACTAATTTTCCATCTACTTATGGTTATCTAAAAAGGCTAGTAGCATATGTAAATGTGTTTTTAGTTCCTACCGTTAGAATATTTTTGTGTTGACTATGTTCTTGACCACATCATCCTTGTTAGTTCATTTGCTATAGAAAATGAAATAACAGGTGTGATCAAGTCAGCATGTTATTTCTTGCAAGTGTTTTGAGTACCCCCTTTCTCTTATGTCTCTCATGACTCCTTGAGCTTTATGTGGAACACTCGGACAATGTGATGATTGGTTGACTCCCTTGTATGTTCTGATGCTGACACATTAATCCTGTTTTTACCTCATTTATGGGGTCATAGGTGCATATATTATTAAAGAGGATCAGGTATATTATAAGATCATCATGGAGTACTCCTTAAGGTTCTAAAAAATTATGATTTTGATTATTTTTTCATCTTACAAATTTTCTTCTTTGTTGTAGAAATGAAGGAGACCTAGTGGGTATTAAGTTCCAGTCTTCAGGTGAAAACACACATACTGTGAGTATCTTTTATCCTAGTGTTGTAGTTACATGCAAGTCCATAAAAGCATATATTTAGTGAAGAATAAGATTGCAATTGGGGATTGCAAGTTCATGTACAATAACGATTGAAAAATTGTAAGGGGAACTTAGAGCTTGATAAGAACTTAAAAGCTACTCCCTCCATCCCATAATATAAGATGTTTTTGCAAGCTATCTTAGCTTGCAAAAACATCTTATATTATGGATAGCTTGCAAAAACATCTTATATTATGGGACGGAGGGAGTATTTCAAAAGCTATTTGATTTTGTTCTCACGCCTTGAATAGAAGGCGCGCATTGTACTGCCGTTTCTGTTCTTACTGTTGAGAAAAGATTAAACTGTAAGAATAAGATAAGATTGCAATCTAGGATGCAAAATTTGATGTACAATAACCACTGAACAATCACAAGGAGAACTTAGGACATGAATGAAAAGCTTATTTGATTGTCTTGTCATACCTTGACGTTAGATGTACTGTTGTTTTTGAGAAAAGATTAAACTATATGTTATTTCTACATGATCTGTGCAGATGGTACTTACTGGAGGCTCGCTCGATGGGCCGATGGAGCAATTGAGGATATTGGGGCACTTGCTTGTGAGAGTTCTTTTTTTTTCTTTGAGGGAAAGCCATCATTGTGGTGTATGTTAATTTGGAGTAATACTGTAATAGCTACATCATTATGGTATATGTCTAACCTATCATGAGTTTTGTTTATGCGATCATGAGATTGATTGTGAGATTGGTGCAAAGAATATGTGATGTACTGTAAGATTGATCGTGAGATTATTGTATATGGTATTAGGAACAAAAACAATGATCAGTGAAGGGTTGGATTGTTTGGGAGAAGCGATCAACATACCTATCTTGGTTTGGGTCGTTGTTCCCTTCCACCCCTATTTGCGTGAGTTAAAAAAAGACCTGAGAGAGGAGGAAGGATGTAGGGGTGGAAGCCTGGATTGCTGACCTGAGAGTGGAAGCCTGGATCGTTGTGTGGTATTGTGCCAACGCAATGGCAGTGAAGATGATTTAGGCAAGCTAGGGTTCCTTAGCGTAGGTTTCTTCTGATTTTGTTAGATCGCTTCTTCTATTCGTAAGTTGGCCTTGATAGGTTAAGATATTTTGAAGGAAAAAAGGTAGACGTGAGGGATGTTTTTTCGCACTATATATTATAATATAATGGCATTATTGGCAGCTGGTGGGCGACGATGTGGTACGAGAGGTGTTGCATGTGTTGCATGGCGGTAGTCTACCGGAGGGATGGACGACACCCTTGTGGTGCTTATCCCCAAGGTTCAGAACCCCGAGAAGTTGAAGGATCTTCGCCCTATTAGCCTTTGCAACGTTGTGTACAAACTCGTGTCCAAGGTCATTGCTAACCGGCTCAAGTGCATCCTGGGAGATATTATATGACCAAATCAAAGTGCTTTTGTCCCTGGTAGGCTTATCTCTGACAACACAATCCTTGCATATGAAATGACACACTTCTTGAAGAGGAAAAGAACTGGGAGGAATTTTTATGCTGCTCTCAAACTTGATATGAGTAAGGCGTATGACCGTGTGGAGTGGGGCTTTCTGAAAAAGGTTATGGTGCAGCTAGGTTTTGCGCAAGAGTTTGTGGGTCTGATTAGCAAATGCATACGGACTGTGAAGTATCGGTTCAAAGTTAATGGTTCCTGTACGGACCAAATAATCCCTGGACGTGGTCTACGACATGGTGATCCGATTTCTCCGTACCTTTTTTTGTTGTGCACCGAGGGACTTTCTGCACTGCTACAACATGCTGAGGATGTGGGGCAAATTAAGGGCATTCAATTAGCACAGGGGGCCCCTTCGGTGAGCCACCTGCTGTTCACGGACGACTCTTTACTCCTGCTTGAGGCAAATCCAGAGAGCATACAAACAGTGAATCATATTCTGCAAGTATACGAAATGGGGTCGGGTCAAGTTATCAACCGGGACAAGTCTGCTGTTTTGTTTAGTAAAAATACCCCAGCCAGTATGAAACATCAACTCCTATCCCTTTTGGGGCTGCAGGCAGAAAGCCTTCAAGGAAAATATTTGGGGCTTCCTAGTTATATTGGGCAGTCTAGACAGAAGTGTCTTGAATACATCAGAGAAAAGATCTGGGAGATTTTGCAAGGATGGAAGATTAAACTCCTCTCTAAGGCAGCCAAGGAGGTACTTATGAAGGCAGTGATACATGCCATTCTCACTTATGCTATGTCTTGTTTTGATCTTACGAAGTCACTATGTGAAAGTATAAGTCAGATGGTTTGCAAATTTTGGTGGGCTAACCAGGAGGAGGACACTAATCATCAGTGGGTTAGTTGGGAGAAGATGGTGCAGCCAAAGGAGCGGGGAGGACTGGGGTTTCGGGACTTACACTCGTTTAATATTGCGATGCTAGCCCGACAATTATGGCGCCTGATACAAGTGCCCGAATCGTTGTGTGCACGCGTGTTGCAAGCAAAGTATTTCCCCCACGGAGATGTACTGACGGCAGTACCACAACCGGGTATGAGCTATGTATGGCCTAGTCTGCTGCAAGGCATCGAGGTGATAAAGGCAGGCATGATATGGAGGGTTGGGTCGGGGGAAAAGATTAATATATGGTCTGATCCTTGGTTACCCTCAAATGATACCCGGCGCCCCCATACGCTCCAAGGAGGACATCTACTCACTATAGTTTCTGAGCTTATTGACCCAAGTACAAATCGATGGGACAGAGATTTGGTCCGACAAAAATTCTGCCCCGAGGATGTGAGAACCATTCTGAGCATCCCAATATGTGATCAATACGATGATTTTGTTGCGTGGCACTTTGACAAAAAGGGGATGTTTTCAGTCAGGTCGGCGTATAGGGTACATGTGCATTTGCTACAGCAACAGAGAGTACGTCAAGTGGGTGTAAGCTCAGCCGGCCAGGAGAGTATCACAAATTTCTGGAACATGCTTTGGAAGATTAGATGTCCACCTAGGGTGCATCATTTTATGTGGAGGTTTGCACATAATAGCCATCCCCTTTTGCGCAATATCGAGAGACTTACAATTGAGTTGGACACACGATGCTTCCTCTGCCATCGACAATCTGAAGATGGTGGTCATCTGTTCCTGCGCTGTAAAGAAGTAAAGAAAATGTGGAGGTGCTGTGATCTGGAGCATATCAGGTGGAAATTACTTCTATGTGAGTCTCCTAGGGACTTGCTTGATGCTGTTTTTAAGCTCCCAGAAGTAGTAAAGCTGCGCACTATCTGCTTGCTTTGGACTTGGTGGTCTGAGAGGAACAACGTTAATCATAATAAGCAGAGGCTTACGACTGAAGCTTTCCAGGCGCGTGTTGGGTATCTGACCACTGAATGGTCTGAGTTCCTAGGAAAGAAGGAGAAGAACAGTCATGCCCCGGTCCCAAGATGGTCGGCACCCCCACCTGATATTGTTAAAATTAATGTTGACGCAGCTTTCTTGCCCAGCACGGGCTCTGGAGGTTGGGGTATAATCGCACGTGATAGTACAGGCGAGGTAATTATGGTGGCCGCCGGCAAACTAGGGGACCAAGCTAGTGCATTCCAAGCAGAAACTGAAGCTCTTCTCAAAGCAATCTAGTTCGCTGAAGCTCAAGGTATGGGCAAGGTGCACTTTGAGAATGATTCCTTAAATCTGCAGCAAGCATCCTCTTCCTCCATTCAGGACCGAGGCCCCCTTGGCGTTCTTTTCCGCGAAGTCAAATTTCTCCTGCAGTTTGGTTTTAGTCAGTGTAAGATTTTGTATTGCCCCAGGGTTTGTAATTTTCCAGTGCATGTGCTGGCTGCAGTTGGATCTAACGCTGAGCCTGAGTGCCAGCTTGTCTGGCATGCAGACTTTCCGGTAGATGTAATGGATGCTGTGACCGCCGATTTGGTCGGTCCCGAGTAATTGGAATGCAAGGTGTTCCTTTCAAAAAAATTTAATGGTTAGATGTTTCTAATTTTTATGATAATTTCTAGATTAATTTCTTTTTTCTGGTTAGCCCGTAAAGTACTTTTTATATACAATAGATTTACAGCCCATTTGCTAATTTTTAAGGTTTTTTTGGAGCCCATATTCTTTTTGTTAGCATTACAGCTCATATTGTGGCCACGGTTAAAAAATTATACGAAATTTTGCATATTTCGGTGCGGTCCGAACTATTTTTAATCCCAAAATTTCGAGTCACATTCAATTTGATTTTAAAAATAAATGTATATCAATATAAAATCCAACAAATTGTCCACACATAAAAATCAATGCAATTTAAAATCTTGAAATGAAAAAAAGAAATTTGAAACTAATTGTCGGTTTGATGCGTTTTAAAAATGTACATCCCATTTCTCATTACTGATAGGCCATTTTCTCGGCCAGCCGAATGAAGCTCTCCTTGTCTTGAAAGATTTGCAGCCCAACAGGCCTGACAAAGCAACTTACTTGGCAAATCACAAAAAAACTGGGCTGTGGCCGTGGACCCAGCTGCGGCCATGGACCCAGCTGTCAACCTCTCCACGTACAGTACTCTTCCGATGGAAGTCGGTCGTTGACCACATTGACCACGCCGCGCCGAGAGCACCAAGGCGGTGGACGACGGCGATGCCTAGGAAGGGGACGATGCGGAGCCGGGGAAGACGCTGTTGGGGAACGTAGTAATTTCAAAATTTTCCTTCGCACACGCAAGATCATGGTGATGCATAGCAACGAGAGGGGAGAGTGTTGTCTACATACGCTCGTAGACCGTTCGCGGAAGCGTTATATCAACGCGGTTGATGTAGTCATACGTCTTCACGATCCGACCGATCCAAGTACTGAAAGCACGGCACCTCCGAGTTCTGCACACGTTCGGCTCGGTGACGTCCTCTCCTTCTCGATCCAGCAAGAGGGGCGAAGTAGTAGATGAGTTCCGGCAACACAATGGCGTGGTGACGGTGTTGGTGAAGAACAATCTTCGCAGGGCTTCGCCTAAGCACTACGAAAACTATGACGGAGGATAAACTAGAGGAGACGGGGTTGCCGGCACACGGCTTGGTGTTTCTTGATCTGTCTTTGGTGCTAGCCCTACCCCTCTATTTATATGTTGAGCCCTGGGGTCGAAACTTGGAGTAAAAGCCTCCTCAAAGTCGGTTTCACCCGAAAGGCAAGAGTCCTTCTCGGACTCCAGGGCTAGACGCCAGGGTTCCCGGCGTCTACCCCCTAGACTCCAGGGTTCCTAGCGTCTAGCCTCTGGTCTCCGCGAAACTTCCTTTTGCACTTTCCAAAAGCCTCGTGAGCTTTCCCCTTTGGCCCAAATAAAGTGTTCTCGTGCCCAAACATTTCGGGAAACATCCGGAACCCCTTCCGGTGAATTCCGGAACCCTTCCGGAGATCAAACACTACTATCCACATATCAATCTTTACTTCCGGACCATTTCGGAGTTCCTCGTCATATCTGTGATCTCATCCAAAACTCCGAACAACATTCGGTCACCAACATACATAACTCATAGTACTATGTAGACATTGGGTTCGAGAACATTAAGCGTGCGGACCCTACGGGTTCGAGAACTATGTAGACATGACCGAGACACCTCTCTTGTCAATAACCAATAGCGGGACCTGGATGCTCATATTGGCTCCTACATATTCTACGAAGATCTTTATCGGTCAGACCGCATAACAACATACGTTGTTCCCTTTGTCATCGGTATGTTACTTGCCCGAGATTCGATCGTCGGTATCTCAATACCTAGTTCAATCTCGTTACCGGCAAGTCTCTTTACTCATTCTGTAATACATCATCCCGCAACTAACTCATTAGTTGCAATGCTTGCAAGGCTTATAGTGATGTGCATTACCGAGTGGGCCCAGAGACACCTCTCCGACAATCGGAGTGACAAATCGTAATCTCGAAATACGCCAACCCAACAAGTACCTTTGGAGACACCTGTAGAGCACCTTTATAATCACCCAGTTACGTTGTGACGTTTGGTGGCACACAAAGTGTTCCTCCGGTAAATGGGAGTTGCATAATCTCATAGTCATAGGAACATGTATAAGTCATGAAGAAAGCAATAGCAACAAACTAAACGATCAAGTGCTATGCTAACAGAATGGGTCAAGTCAATCACATTATTCTCCTAATGATGTGATCCCGTTAATCAAATGACAACTCATGTCTATGGTTAGGAAACATAACCATCTTTGATCAATGAGCTAGTCAAATAGAGGCATACCAGTGACACTCTGTTTGTCTATGTATTCACACATGTATTATGTTTCCGGTTAATACAATTCTAGCATGAATAATAAACATTTATCATGATATAAGGAAATAAATAATAACTTTATTATTGCCTCTAGGGCATATTTCCTTCAGACGCGACAGTGGATGCCCACGCGGAGAGGAGTACGAGGGTTCACTGGTTCGGCTGCGGCGTGAGGCTGCCGTCGCCGCAGAATAACAGGGGGTGTGGGTGAGTAGAGGGATGCCCTGGCCAGCGGTGGGAGTAGTAGGGGGCGGTGAGGCCTCCGCGGCATCACAGCCGGCCACGGGAGGCAGGAGCATGCGACACGACCGGCGCTGCTTTGGACGGCTGGAGCAAGAAGACCAGAGGTTGAAGAAGCACTATGACCATTGGATGGACATCGTATGGTCACTGGAGCTAGAATCGTTCATATTAACTAAGTTGACAACACCTTCCGTCCCCGTCAACTTAGTAGGCCCATAAGTCAGCCACCCCCTATGGTGGGTCCCAGCTAGTAGGGGGGTATTCATTTTTTTGTGCGTAATAAGGAGGCACTTCCTTGTGTGCGAAGATATAGCTGGTGGGTCCGACCTGTCAGTGAGGGGAATGTTTTTTTCGTGAAATACAGAAGCCCTCCCCACGTATAGTCCATGTACAGTGCGTAATAAGGAGGAACTTTCCTTGCGTGCGACCATGGACCTCGTGGGTCCCAGCCGTCAGGCTCTCCACGTTCCGTCCTCTTCCGATGACTCTCGTATGTTGACCACGCCGCGCCGAGCGCACCGAGGCGGTGGACGATGGCGAGGCCCCAGACTGGAACGACCCGGAGATGGGGAAGACGCGGCAGTGGAGTTGCAGACGGAGAGGAGTGGGAAACTTGACTGGTTCGGGTGCGGGGTGGGCCTACACTCTGCAGAGAATAACAGGAGGTGCGGAGTAGAGGGATGGCCTAACCGTCGGCGAGGTAGCATTTTGCTGAGGAGCGCAAAACAACGTGGATGGACACCGGAGGCTGGAACAGCCGGTCCCGAGAGCTGGGGGAAGAAGACGAGAGATTGAAGAAGAATGCTGGCCATTGGATGTAAATCGAACGCCTTCTTAGGCTTCAACCTACTGGCTCACATGTCAGCCAGTCCATTTGTTTTTTTAGTCCATTCGGTGGGCTGGGTGAAACAATGATGTAGCATCTATGCAGCCCGTTTATATATATGGTAGAATTTAAAGCCCATTTGCATTTTTCTCGAAATCCACGGACTTGCTGGGCTGGGTGAAAATATCATGTTGGGCTAGACAGAGAAATTTTATAAAAATATAAACACATGATTGCACGTCTATTACTGCATTGGTCAGTAAAATCTTTGCAAGCTTATGTACGCAATCACTAGGAGTTAACTTGCCAAGTTATATATAAACAATTATTATTATTATTTTGTATGAACTTTCAACTTACGAAATAAAATATCATTTAAATTTGATGAGTTAATAGTACGTGGGGTATTATTATTTTTTACGCTAGACCCGGGACAGTTGAGTTGGTTCTAGGGAAAAGTACTGGGAGAAAACTCAGTTTACATCGAAAAAGAAAGTGGGAGAAAATTCAGATATAGGATTAATGAAAACGAAAAATAGAACTAGGCTGTGCGTCGTCTTGAAAAAACAAACATAACTTGGGCTGCTGATGTTATAGTCAAGCTAGGTTGGGAGGCCCAGAGGCCGCTTGATACCTGCTGGATCCAAAAAATGTTGAAACATGTCGTGGGCTGCCCATGTTAAACAACAAAACCTAGGCCATGGACCTGGTGGGCCCGGGACTGTCGGCCTCTCGACGAACAGTTGTCTCCTGATTCCTCTTGTTTTGCTGACCATGTTGGAAACGACAGACGGCGGCCCCGCGGCTAGAGCACCAAGGCGGAGGACGACGTTGAGACCTCGGACCGAACAAACCGGAGCGGGGGAAGACACAGGCGAAGGGGAGTACGAGGGTTGACTTGTTCGTGTCCAGGGTGGGCCGATGGACCTGCTACCGCCGGACAATGTGTGGTAGTAGAGGGATGGCCTGGCCAACGCCATAGGCTATGATGGCCAGCCGCTATATAGGAAGAGGACGAAAGATTGAACAAAAATAAAGAAATACAAATGGATAGATGGTTGGTCCCATATGTCTGTGTACGAGACCTGCTGGGTCCACCTGAGGAGGGGAATATGTTGGGAGGAAGGAGATTCAAAGCACGGCAGCCGAGTGAACTAGTTTTTTTAACGACAAGTGGACTAGTTACATACATAAGCAAATAGCCACTAAAAAAGCAAACAGGTTAATGGGTTCATAAAAGAAATATTTCGGACAAAACAGATAATTACGACACATAGGCTAATGCATGAAACACTCAGATGATAAAGGTGCGTATAAACAGATAAAGTACAACATCTAGACCTTCCTGGCACGCTTGATCATGACGCTGCAGCTGTCTGTGTACTCGTCGGTTACGGGAAGCAGACACACCCTCATATCTAAGATCTGCCTGTACATGTCGTAGCATGCGTATGCATCCTTGCCCGCGTAGGTTATGTAGGCTAGATTCAGAGGTACCTCCCACGTGTTCAGGTCCTTGGTATCATTGTCTTCTTTCATGTTGGCGTATCAGGGGTCGATGATGGTCTCGGCGAGGTCAACCACGAAGTCCTTCTCCTGCCCGTTTTTGATGATCTTGTATTGCTTCTGGATGTCGACAAGCTTGTTGCACCAGATGGTTGAATTGTCGCGTTCTTCCTTCTCTCCACCGTAGCGAAGGTGCAGTCGGCGCTGCCGATGAAATGGGCGAATGCTCCAGAACCTCTGATGGCCCTACATAAATGGTAGATGAGAACCTCGTCCCGCACACATACCTGAGCGACGGTGATCCGCTGGTCCCTGTCAGGAGATGAATGGACGGGCACAAGGTCTAGTCCTGCAACCTTGTGCTTTCTCGTCCAGTAGGTACTGCTTGAACCCAGCGAGGCAAAGCTTCACTGTGTCCGGATCGTTGGTGTACATCACATTCAACTTGGTGCAGCCATAGGACTGAACGGCGAACTCAATGGGGAACTCCTTGCTGAAGTCCATATCCAGCAGGCTCACACCTCAGATCGCCATTGGAGTCTCTTCAAGTGAACGAGTGTGTAGGCGGCGGCAGCAATTCGTTTTTCAGCTCTTGGGGAACTGGATTCAATAGTAAACTGAGTGTGTACATGCGACAATAGTTACTTGTTGGGGAACTTAGCAATAATTCAAAAAAATCCTACGTGTCACCAAGATCAATCTATGAAGAGACTAGCAATGAGAGAGAGGAGTGCATCTACATACCCTTGTAGATCGCTAAGCGGAAGCGTTACTAGAACGCGGATGAGGTAGTCGTACTCGTAGCGATTCAGATCGCGGTCGATTCCGATCTAAGCGCCGAACAACGGCGCCTCCGCATTCAACACACGTGCAGCCCGGTGACGTCTCCCACGCCTTGATCCAGCAAGGGGAGAAGGAGAGGTTGGGGAAGACTCCGTCCAGCAGCAGCACGATGGCGTGGTGGTGGTGGAGGAGCGTGGCACTCTAGCAGGGCTTCGCCAAGCACTGCGAGAAGGAGGAGGAGGTATTGGAGGGGAGGGGGCTACGCCAGGTGCAAGGGTGTGGCCGCCCTCCCACCCCTCCACTATTTATAGGTGGGGAGAGAAGGGGGCCAGCCCCCCTAGATCCCATCTAGGGTTGGGGCGGTGACCAAGGGGGGGAGGAGTGCCTCCCAAGTCAAGTGGAGGCCCTCCCCCTTAGGGTTTCCCCTCTCCCATGCGCATGGGCCTTGGGGGGGGGCTGGTGCCCCTGGCCCATTAAGGTTAGGGAGCCCCCCTACAGCCCATGCTGCTGTATTGGACGTGGTGGAACATTTTCCGGACCTCCGGACCCCTCCGGAATCCTCCGGAACCTTCCGGAAGCTTCCCGGTACAATACCGGAAAAAACCGAACTTTTCCTGGAACCCGAACAACAACTTTCCATATATAAATCTTTACCTCCGGACCATTCCGGAACTCCTCGTGATGTCCGGAATCTCATCCGGGACTCCAAACAACATTTGGTAACCACGTACATACTTTCCCTATAACCCTAGCGTCATCGAACCTTAAGTGTGTAGACCCTACGGGTTCGGGAACCATGTAGACATGACCGAGACAACTCTCCGGCCAATAACCAACAGCGGGATCTGGATACCCATGTTGGCTCCCACATGTTCCACGATGATCTCATCGGATGAACCACGATGTCAAGGATTCAATCAATCTTGTATACATTTCCCTTTGTCTACCGGTATAGTACTTGCCTGAGATTCGATCGTCGGTATCCCGATACCTTGTTCAATCTCGTTACCAGCAAGTCTCTTTACTCGTTCCGTAACACATCATCCCGTGATCAACTCCTTGGTCACATTGTGCACATTATAATGATGTCATACCGAGTGGGCCCAGAGATACCTCTCCGTTTACACGGAGTGACAAATCCCAGTCTCGATTCGTGCCAACCCAACAGACACTTTCGGAGATACCCGTAGTGCACCTTTATAGCCACCCGGTTACGTTGTGACATTTGGTACACCCAAAGCATTTCTACGGTATCTGGGAGTTGCACAATCTTATGGTCTAAGGAAATGATACTTGACATTAGAAAAGCTTTAGTAGACAAACTATACGATCTTGTGCTAGGCTTAGGATTGGGTCTTGTCCATCACATCATTCTCCTAATGATGTGATCCCGTTATCAATGACATCCAATGTCCATGGTCAGGAAACCGTGATCATCTATTGATCAACGAGCTAGTCAACTAGAGGCTTACTAGGGACATGTTGTGGTCTATGTATTCACACATGTATTACGGTTTCCGGTTAATACAATTATAGCATGAACAATAGACAATTATCATGAACAAGGAAATACAACAATAATCATTTTATTATTGCCTCTAGGGCATATTTCCAACATTACTACCTCTCCCTCTTCCGCTGCACGCCCGACAGAAGATGCACCCTCGGCGCATTCAATCACCTCCATTAAGAAACCTACTTCGGCGACACGTCGGTTTACAAGCGGGTCTGTATTGGTACTGTAATAACAGGAGTTAGTGGTCACTTTACTTAAATTTAATTAGCTTTAATAGAAATTTATACTTAAAAGAAGCAATGCATTGGCTCGTTCTATCAGTGCCACAGGATCAACATGCACAACAATTAGAATTATTATTCTCAGGACGCACACGATCAACACATTTGTCGCACTTTCACAAAGATAATACTACCAAGTTTGAACTGTTTGTTATGGTTGTTGTCCTCTGCATCATCATTCCGTGTTTCCCAGCTTGCAAGATTCAGAACCAACAAATAAGATCCAAATAATAAGTACAACAAAGATGCCTACACATCTCATTGTTTCCTAGCTTGCAAGATTCAGAACCAACAAATAAGATCCAAATAATAAGTACAACAAAGATGCCTAAACATCTCATTGATTCCCATCTTGCAAGATTTAGAACCAACAAATAAGATTCAAATAATAAGTACAACAAAGATGCCTACACATATCATTGATTCCCAGCTTGCAAGATTCAGAACCAACCCATTAGAGCCTTTTGATAAAGCGAATATCAGGATTAAATCCATCTTGGCTAGCCATGTCATACAATCAAAGAACTTGGCGAATGCTCTTGACCGTCATAACATCTGTAGTTGACTATTCCTGTTTGCACAACACAAATAAGAAGAGCATGATTTCACTTTAATAGTGGCCTCCTTGAACTCAACCTGCAGCTCCACTCGGATGAGGCCTGCCTGGAGTTCCATGATTCAATTCATGCGACTTTTTCTGCAGTTCACCTGAAATGAAGCAAAGATTACATCATTCAGCTAGCAAGAAGTACTTGCTCTCGTGAGCTGGCAGGTTCTTCTTTAGTAGTTGCACTAAAATTGAGGAACATTAAGGTTGGCTGTCCGGCTCATGTAAGGTGCAGCTATAATTTTCTTATCCTTTTGTGCAGTTTCACTAAAATAAAGTGTCATTGTGGTGACAGTGATGGCTCATCTTGCAAAGGCTAATAAAATGATGCACGAGATTACCAGCAGAACTTGACGGAGATTTTGGGAACTCCAATCACCATTTTGTGCAGTTCCACCAAAATTGAGAGATGTTGCCCACGTGACATTTTAGTTGAACTGCACAAGACACTCATTCCAAAAAAAGTGTTTTGTGCAGTTCACCAAAAGGTCACAATAGCAACAAGGTGAAATGGATATCCCTATCTGCACAAAAAGATAGAAAGTAAATAGTTGCTGGTCAATAAAAATATACGAAACATATATGAAATGAAAAGAAGCATCTTAATTATGTTCATGGCAATCACGCAAGGACAGTAGAAATTTTAAAACGTCAGCAATGCTTCATGTTACCAGAAGCATTACGATCAAGAATGAGATTCCTCAAATATGGGATTACTTTAATGGTGGCATTGCTTGTTTACCAGATATAGTAAATCAATGGCAGCTAAAGAGTTGGTTTAAGGGCATGGGACCATGGGGACACCAGGACACTCAGTAGCATAAAGGAGCAACTTACTTATCATACTAGGGAAAATAGTAGGAGTGCCATTTGTAACACAGTTTAATTGCATCTTATCACTCGAGGCATTAGATTAACAATAACATTGGTTAGACATGTCCCTAAGGTAACAATGTGATTGCTTCATTTTACATGCGCCCTTACATTAACAACAGCAAAAGGTTGGTATAAGGACATGCGACAGTGGACGCATTAGCACAATGTACCTACAAGGAGGCATAAAGTGGTGATGCCGAGTTTGTTCATGCTATGTGAGGCAGCAAATCTAATCCTGGAGACCTTTTACTATGTGAGGGGAGCAAACCTAATCCTGGAGACCTTGTACTATGTGAGGGCAGCAAATCTAATCCTGGAGACCTTTTACTATGTGAGGGCAGCAAATCTAATCCCGGAGACCTTTTACTATGTGAGGGCAGCAAATCTAATCCTGAGACCTTTTACTTTGTGAGGGCAGCAATTCTAATCCTGGATACCTTCTACTATGTGAGGGCAACAAATCTAATCCTGGACATACTCTGTTGACTTGTCCACCAGCCGCCACTTTCTATCCTTTTTTCAACCAATAATAGATCTATTCCTTATCCAGTTTGTACCGCGTTTTCCCATTATTTCCCTTTTCAACCAAGAGACCGGTTGGTTATCCGATCTTTACTACTTTCACCATATTATTTCCTCTTTGAATCAAGTCCTAGATTCATGCTCCAACTCCCCCCTTTCTTCGTTGTTTGGACAAAGACCTAGATTTGAATGCATGAAGTAGCTTTACCTCAAATAATACTAAAAATTTAGGTGGCTTTGGAAGAGATGATGGGAGTAGAAAAAGATGCACATGCAGACACGTGGGGAGCTGGGGCAGTAGAGCAAGGCCGCTTTCAAAGAACTTATACCTGAGGGTCGTCGGGATGTCGGCGGCGGCAGGTCGGATCTGCGGACAATACGGCAGGGAGGAAGAAGGGTTGGAGGACCTCCCGAGCCGGCGCTGTGTCAGAGAGAACGACACGGGTAGAGGATCGGGCCCCTCCGGCAGCTGTGGGTTTCCTCCCTCGCCGGCGATTACCGCGTGAACGTTGCACCTAGTCCTCTACACACACCAGCCGAATGGATCCGGCCGGATCTGTGACCAGTGGTGAGCAGAGAGAAAATGTCGCTACCGCTGTCTTGTTTATATCTGGAGAGGATGAGAGAATGAAGAGAGCAACCCTAGTAAAGCAAGCGCTCAGGCCCCTGCGTACATATATTGTGGAGTGATTATCTTTTTCTCTCCATAACAAGCGTTTCAATTTGTATACATGGCATTAAAGAAAAGAAACTCTCTATTTAAGGTGACTACCTGTACGACTCCTACTTACTACTACTAGTAGTAGTATTGTTCACTTGTGGTCCCTGGCCCTCCATTCATTGAACAACCCCACGGGTGAATAAACATGCAATACTAGTATATAGAACGAACAAGCTCGAACTATTTTTGCGTAGTTCAAAGTTGAGGGCGGGGCTTTTCCCGGGCAGTACGCACGACAGTTTTCACGTAGGCGGTTTGACAGAGAGGCGAGGAGGGTGAGGGTGAGGGAGTCCTGGATTAGGGGGTCCTCGGACGGCCGAACTATATACTTTAGCCGGACTGTTGGACTATGAAGATACAAGATTGAAGACTTTGTCCCGTGTCCGGATGGGACTCTCCTTGGCGTGGAAGGCAAGCTTGGCAATACGGATATGTAGATCTCCTCCCTTGTAACCGACTCTGTGTAACCCTAGCCCCCTCCGATGCCTATATAAACCGGAGGGTTTAGTCCGTAGCACAACAACAATCATACCATAGGCTAGCTTCTAGGGTTTAGCCTCTATGATCTCGTGGTAGATCAACTCTTGTAATACTCATATCATCAAGATCAATCAAGCAGGAAGTAAGGTATTACGTCCATCGAGAGGGCCCGAACCTGGGTAAACATCGTGTTCCCTGCCTCCTGTTACCATCCGCCTTAGACGCACAGTTTGGGACCCCCTAACCGAGATCCGCCGGTTTTGACACCGACATTGGTGCTTTCATTGAGAGTTCCACTGTGCAGTCACCGTAAGGCTTGATGGCTCCTTCGATCATCGGCAACGATGCGACCCAGGGTGAGGTTTCCCTCCCCGGTCAGATCTTCGTATTCGGTGGCTTCGTACTGCGAGCCAACTCGCTTGGCCATATGGAGCAGATCAAGAGCTACACCCGTGGCCATCAGGTCAGGTTCGGAAACTTGAACTATACTGCCGACATCCGCGGAGACTTGATCTTTGATGGATTCGAGCCCATGTTAGGTGCGCCGCACAATCATGACAAGCATGACTTAACTCTGCCGTCGGACAGTATTCGGGAGATCACACCTGCAACTACTCCGGCCCTTAATCCGGAACAAGTTGCGCCATCTGAGGAAGGGTGGATAGACCCCGCCACGGAGGCCGCACTCTCAGTGGTGATAGAGCCGGATACTGACTTCACCTCCTACGAGAGCCGTGTTGCCGAACCGTTGGATTCGTCCCCGGCCACAGGCTCCGAGTCGCTTGCATCCGTGCCTATCGAATCCCATTGGGCACCGATCATGGAGTTTACCTCCGCGGATATCTTTCAGCACTTGCCTTTTGGCGATGTGCTAAATTCATTAAGGTCTCTCTCCTTGTCAGGAGAACCTTGGCCGAACTATGTCCGGCTAGAATGGGACGCGGACGACGAAGAAATTCGCTCCCCACCCACCACCCACTTAATAGCCACTGTCGACGATTTAACCGACATGCTCGACTTCGACTCTGAAGACATCGACGGTATGGACGACGATGCAGGAGACGAACAGGAACCACCGCCCACAGGGCGCTGGACAGCCACCTCATCACACGATATATATATGGTGGATACACCCAAAAAAAACAATGACGAGGAACAGAAGGATGCAGCGAAGGATAGCTCCCTCGAGAAGCAACCAAAGCAATGGTGTAGGCGCCGCTCCAAATCCCGCCTTGGCAAAAACAGCGATAACAGCGCAGGGAAAAATAACACCCCGGTCGACTCCGGAGGAAACGACGACCACATTGACCCAGCGATAGAGCAGGATGAACCAGCAAATGGCGAACATAGTACAGAGCCGCTGTCCAATCACATCGACGTCGAGGATAAAGCTCATCAACCTCTCTCCGAAGAGGAAAACAGTCCGGATGACGACACACACAGGAACGTGGAACAGGAGAACCTCCGTAGAAGGCTTATTGCCACCGCAATGAGTCTGAAGAAGCAAAAGCAAGGGCTTAAGGCCGTGCAGAATACGCTCAACAGTAGATGGAACAAAGTGCTCGACACTGAAGAAAAGTATGGTGGTAGTTGCCATACAAAGAGCTACCCAAAGCGCAAGCTGTTGCCTGAGTTCGATGATGAGGCCGTAGAGCCTACACAGCCGAAGAATAAAACGGCCGATCAGATGGATCGACCACCTCGTGGCCGCGATAGGGCGGCTAACGAGGCCGCACATAAGTCAACACACGATTTACGTGAGGACTTGCGCCAAAAATCCGGTATGACCAGGTCCATCTATGGATCTAGGAAGCGTGCTCCGGCACAAAATCAAAACCGAACACTACAACCGTTCGAACGCCACGATACATCCAAATACAGGGGTGCCGCACACCCCCTATGCTTCACCGATGAGGTACTGGATCATGAATTTCCAGAGGGATTCAAGCCCGTGAACATAGAGGCGTACGGCGGAACGACAGACCCTGGGGTCTGGATTGAGGACTTCATCCTCCATATCCACATGGCTCGCAGAGACGATCTCCACGCCATTAAATACCTGCCCCTCAAGTTGAAAGGACCAGCTCAACACTGGCTGAAGAGCCTCCCTGAAAATTCAATTGGAAGTTGGGAGGAGGTTGAGGATGCTTTTAGGGCTAATTTTCAAGGGACTTATGTTCGACCTCCGGACGCAGACGATTTAAGTCATATAATTCAACAGCCCGGAGAGTCAGCCCGAAAGCTTTGGAACAGATTTCTCACTAAGAAGAACCAAATCGTCGACTGCCCGGACGCCGAAGCCTTAGCAGCTTTCAAACATAGCGTTCGCGACGAATGGCTCGCCAGACACCTCGGCCAAGAAAAACCAAGGACAATGGCAGCCCTAACAAGCCTCATGACCCGCTTTTGCGCAGGCGAAGATAGCTGGCTGGCCCGTAGTAGCACCAACGACCTAGGCACATCTGAAGTCAGGGATGGTAATGGAAAACCACGACGCAGTAAAAGCAATCGTCAAAATAACGAAGACAACCCAGACAACACGGCGGTAAACCCCGGATTCAGGGGCTCTCGACCCGGTCAACGGAAAAAGCCTTTCAAAGGCAACAAAGATGGACCATCCAGCCTCAACAAGATTCTAGATAAATTATGTCAGATCCACGGGACCTCCGATAAACCTGCAAATCACACCCATAGAGAATGCTGGGTCTTCAAGCAGGCCGGCAAACTAAACGCCGAACACAAGGGGAGGGAGACACCAAGTGAAGACGAGGATGAGCCTCGTCAGCCAAGCACTGGGGGACAGAAAAAATTCCCACCAGAGGTCAAAACAGTGAACATGATTCACGTAACAGAAAGAAGGAGCAAAGATGCACTCCGAGACACATGCGCCATAGAGCCCTTCACCCCTAAGTTCAACCCTTGGTCGGCCTGCCCAATCACCTTTGATCGCATGGATCACCTGACAAGTATCCGGCACGGAGGATTGGCTGCCTTAGTGCTAGACCCAATTATCGACGGATACCATCTCACCCAAGTCCTCATGGACAGCAACAGTAGTCTTAATCTGATATATCAGGACACTGTCCGCAAAATGGGGATAGACCCGACAAGAATTAGCCCAAGTAATACTACCTTTAAAGGAGTAATACCAGTCTCAGAGGCCCGATGTACGGGCTCTCTAGTATTAGAGGTTGTATTCGGTTCTCCCGACAACTTCCGAAGTGAAAAATTAACCTTCAACACCGCTCCATTCCGAAGCGGCTATCAAGCACTACTTGGAAGAACAGCTTTCGCTCATTTTAAGGCAGTACCGCATTACGCTTCTCTTAAGCTTAAGATGCCCGGTCCCTGCAGCATCATCACAGTTAGCGGAAATATTGAGCGTTCCTTACGCGCGGAAGAACGTGTGGCGGCTTTAACAGCCGAACACTAAACGACCTCTCCAACCAGAATAAATGATCGGTCGTCAAGACCGCGGACACGGCTAGACGAGTCCGGCGCATCACTAGCTGTAACAGCTTACATAAATACGCGATTGGCTTGATGGTTATACCCGCATAGGCGGTACCAGGGGCTTCCCGCATGTAAAAAGGACTACAGTTCGGCTCGACCTTACTTATCTTGAATTTTAACGGTTTATTGAGAATAACCAATTTTTCACACGACAACTTTCACCTAAGTTTTTCTCTTTTACAGATGATAATCGTGCTACACCCTCCCAGGATACGGCACAACGGAGACACAGGCGCAGACGTGCAATAGGGCCCCGCTCAAAGGTTTCTTTTTAGATTAAGACCCTGTGTAAACCTTTTTTACTGTCTCTTATTGCTTCACATCCTCCGGATACTCAATATAACCGAGAGGGATGCTGACGTTATTGGCATTTCGCCACGTCAGAATAATGCACATACCTGGACACTCGGGGTTCATTATCAAGGGCGTTACTCAGCCCGGTATATGTTGTAAAGACCGAATACCTTAGGGAGTGTTTAGCGTCGCGAGTTTGGCCTTATATGCATCAGCTCCGAATCATGTCTTTGGTCAAATGTTGGGTTTGCCCGGCTCTCACGTTTTGCTACCTTACATTCCGCTCTATCGGCTAAGGTGGCACCGGGAGAACTACTGCGATTGTGCCCTGGTTCATCTGGATGAGCACCTCAGTAGAGAAAGCCGAAAATTAACTGTCATGATAAAGCGCGAGACTGGTCAACCACTCAATGACTTAGCGGAATCCTCTGAATTCCTACGCATTAATGAAGGGCCGGTTTTCCCGGTCACGTACGTATGCGCCCCGTGCTCGGACGAGCGCGGAAATACCAGGGGCTATATAGTAGCCCCACTGTCAAACTCCTATGGGTAA
>NC_041380.1:265480011-265498087 GCF_002162155.2 Triticum dicoccoides
TAATAATACTTTCAGGCAAAAGTATAAACACAACCTTTATAATTCAAATAACATTGTTCTTACAATGGGGATACATGTTACTAGAACATAATATTCTTCGAGCACTGAGCCTCTATTAAACGAGCGCCTTCGAGGACTTCTTCAAAGTAGTGCTCGGCCGATACTCGGCCTACGGCAGTTTTCGTGTAGGCGGTTTGACAGAGAGGCGAGGAGGGTGAGGGAGTAGCGGATTCAACTTACTTACTGCTGGAAAGGTCGGGCTATGCGATTTGACGGCGCGCTACTGTTTGGATCGATGTGTTAGAGTTAGTTTGGGTTAGTTTGAACTCAACTAACCCAAAAATATCCAAACAGGAGGGTTAGTTTGGGTTACTATTTGGATCCATGTGTTAGAGTTAGTTTGGGTTAGTTTGAACTCAACTAACCCAAAAAAAATCTAACCCACCCAAGAGGTACTTATTTGGGTTAGTTCTTCTCGGGACACTAAAAAACACATTTTTCTCTCGCTCTCCCCGCAGCAGATCCCTCCTCACTTCCTCGAAGCTTATCGTCCTCTCCCTCCCTCCCTCTCGCACCGCCCATGAAGGCACCTCGCCGTATCCGTGCTCCATTTAACCCTGTCATCCAAACACCTCTTTCACTAGAGTTTTCAAGATTAGAATCTAAATCTAACCTTTAACCGAGTTAGAGTATCCAAACAGGGCTAGGCGGTACGACCGGGGTGATGCCCCCCTTCCGTTCTGCACTCTAATCTGGTGCATGACACGTATTACGTCGACCCGGATGCTGCTAGTAGTGGCGAACCTAGAAATAAAATTGAGGGTGTGCACCCTTTAAAAAATTTAAAGTCTATTTCAATTAGCTTGCATGGACCTTAAAAATAAGTTATTTTTTACATGGTGAAAAAATGTTGTCCAAAAATCTGGTGTGCCATGGCACACCTGGCACACCCCCTGGGTATGCCACTGGCTGCTGGCTATCCCACATGTCAGCGAAGTAGTACGTAGTAGTAAGAAGAAGCAAAGAATCATGCGGTATAAGTCTTTCTAGAGATTCCAACAAGTGACTAGACTACACCGCGTGTAGTATCTCAAATCTCAAATCTCCCTTCTGGTTTATAGGGCTCAAATCTCAAATCTCATCAACCAAGGCATTTTGCGATTGGAGGAATGTATCTCATACTTTACAAAACTATCCTAATTAAACGCATGCATTAATTACGTAGTTCTCTCGTTTTCCTCCCCGCCTTGGTCGCGGTGCACAATATTGACCACTCCTATATGACTAGCCGCTCTATCTACATGCGGGACATCAAAGCATCCGGGCCCACGTGCCATCCACCAAATCACAACGAGGTGCTTGATACGTCTCCAACGTATCTATAATTTTTGATTGATCCATGCTATATTATCCACTGTTTTGGGCAATATTGGGCTTTATTTTCCACTTTTATATTATTTTTGGGACTAACCTATTAACCGGAGGCCCAACCCAGATTTGTTTTTTATGCCTATTTCAGTGTTTCGAGGAAAAGGAATATCAAACGGAGTCAAAACGGAACGAAATCAACTGGATAAGTTATTTTTGGAAGGAAACCTATCGGATAGACTTGGCCCCTACGTCAGAAGATGAAGGAGGTGCTCACGAGGGTAGGGGGCGCGCCCACGCCCCTGGGGCGCGCCCCCTGCCTCGTGCCCCCCCTTCGGTCTACCGACGTACCCCTTGTACCCATATATACCACGTATCGTAAAACTTCCAGAACGGAGATTAGATCTGGAGTTCCGCTGCCGCAAGCCTCCGTAGCCACCAAAAGTCAATCGGGACCCTGTTCCGGCACCCTGCCGGAGAGGGGGAACCCTCACCGGTGCCCATCTTCATCATCCCGGAGCTCTCCATGACGAGGAGGGAGTAGTTCACCCTTGGGGCTGAGGGTATGTATCAGTAGCTATGTGTTTGATCTCTCTCTCTCTCGTGTTCTTGATTTGGCACGATCTTGATGTATCGCGAGCTTTGCTATTATAGTTGGATCTTATGTTTCTCCTCCCCTCTTCTCTCTTGTAATGAATTGAGTTTCCTATTTGAAGTAATCTTATCGGATTGAGTCTTTAAAGATTTGAGAACACTTGATGTATGTCTTGCCGTGCGTAACTGTGGTGACAATGGGATACCACATGATTCACTTGATGCATGTTTTGGTGATCAACTTGCGGGTTCCGCCCATGAACCTACGCATAGGGGTTGGCACACGTTTTCGTCGTGATTCTCCGGTAGAAACTTTGGGGCACTCTTTGAGGTCCTTTGTGTTGGTTGAATAGATGAATCTGAGATTGTGTGATGCATATCATATAATCATACCCACGGATACTTGAGGTGACATTGGAGTATCTAGGTGACATTAGGGTTTTGGTTGATTTGTGTCTTAAGGTGTTATTCTAGTACGAACTCTAGGGCTGTTTGTGACACCTATAGGAATAGCCCAACGGATTGATTGGAAAGAATAACTTTGAGGTGGTTTCGTACCCTACCATAATCTCTTCGTTCGTTCTCTGCTATTAGTGACTTTGGAGTGACTCTTTGTTGCATGTTGAGGGATAGTTATGTGATCCAATTATGTTATTATTGTTGAGAGGACTTACACTAGCGAAAGTATGAACCCTAGGCCTTGTTTCCTAGCATTGCAATACCGTTTACGCTTATTTTTATCATTAGTTACCTTGCTGTTTTTATAATTTCAGATTACAAATACCTTTATCTACTATCCATATACCACTTGTATCACCATCTCTTCGCCGAACTAGTGCACCTATACAATTTACCATTGTATTGGGTGTGTTGGGGACACAAGAGACTCTTTGTTATTTGGTTGCAGGGTTGCTTGAGAGAGACCATCTTCATCCTACGCCTCCTAGGGATTGATAAACCTTAGGTCATCCACTTGAGGGAAATTTGCTACTGTCCTACAAACCTCTGCACTTGGAGGCCCAACAACGTCTACAAGAAGAAGGTTGTGTAGTAGACATCAAGCTCTTTTCTGGCACCGTTGCCGGGGAGGTGAGTGCTTGAAGGTATATCTTTAGATCTTGCAATAGAGTCTTTTAGTTTCTTGTTTTATCACTAGTTTAGTTTATAAAAGAAAACTATAAAAAAATGGAATTGAGTTTGTCTCATACGCTTCACCTTTTTAATATCTTTCGTGAGTATGATGGAAAGGATAATTGTGCTCAAGTGCTAGAAGAGTAAATCTATAAAATGTTTGGCACTAAATATTTGAATGATGAACATGATTGCAATGTTGTTAGTATGAATTCCTTGAATATCCATGATGCTAATGATATGCAAAGCCACAAGCTTGGGGAAGCTATGTTTGATGAAGATTATATTTTTTGTCCCCCAAGTTTTGATGAGCAAATTTATTATGATGAAAGCATGCCTCGTATTTATGATGATTATATTGATGAAAGTGGATTTGGAGAAGTCATGACTTTATTTTGTGATGAATCCACTATTCCGGAAGAGGTTTCAATTGATTATGAGAACAAAGTTGCTACCTATGATGATTATTGTGATGAATTGTATGCTATTAAGAATAATAATAACAATGAAACTTGTCATCTTGATTTCAATTTTCAATCCCATGATAGTTACTTTGTTGAGTTTGCTCCCACTATTATTCATGAGAAGAATTTTGCTTGTGTGGAGAGTAGTAAAATTTCTATGCTTGTAGATCATGAAAATAATGCTTTAGGTGCTGGTTATATTGTTAAATTCATTCATGATGCTACTGATAATTATTATGAGGGAGGAATATATGCTTCTAGGAGTTGCAATAATATCAAGTTTCCTCTCTATGTGCTTAAAATCTTGAAGTATGCTTGTTTTGCTTTCCTATGCAAGTTGATTATTGTTTCCATAAGTTCTTTGCTCACAAAATCCCTATGCATAGGAAATGGGTTAGACTTAAATGTGCTAATCATATTCTTCATGATGCTCTCTTTATGTTACAATTCTTATCCTTTATGTGAGCATCATTGAAATCATCATGCCTAGCTAGGGGCGTTAAACGATAACGCTTGTTGGGAGGCAACCCAACTTTATTTTTGTTCCTTGATTTTTTCTCCTGTTTAGTAATAAATAATTTATCTAGCCTCTGTTATGATTGAGTTTTTATGTTTTAGTTAGTGTTTGTGCCAAGTAGAACTGTTGGGAAGACTTGGGGAAAGTCTTTTTGATCTTGCTGTAAAAAACAGAAACTTTAGCGCTCACGAGAATCGCTGTCATTTTTACTTGGGGAGTGATATTTAGTTAATTATTTTTGCATATGATTAATAGATAAATTCCTCAGGTCCAGCAATTTATTTTAGAATTTTATGAGTTCCAGAAGTATACGTTTGATCCAGATTACTACAGACTGTTCTGTTTTTGACAGATTCTGTTTTGGATGTGTTGTTTGCTAATTTTGATGAATCTATGGCTAGTAAAATAGTTTATAAACCATAGAGAAGTTGGAATAAAGTAGGTTTAACACCAATATAAATAAAGAATGATTTCATTACAGTACCTTGAAGTGGTCTTTTGTTTTCTTATACTAACAGAGCTTACGAGTTTTCTGTTAAGTTTTGTGTTGTGAAGTTTTCAAGTTTTGGGTAAGGATTCGATGGACTATGGAATAAGGAGTGGCAAGAGCCTAAGCTTGGGGATTCCCAAGGAACCCCAAGGTAATATTCAAGGACAACCAAGAGCCTAATCTTGGGGATGCCCCGGAAGGCATCCCCTCTTTCGTCTTTGTTCATCGGTAACTTTACTTGGAGCCATATTTTTATTCGCCACATGATATGTGTTTTGCTTGGAGCGTCAATTTATTTTGTTAGGATTTGATTTCTGTTATTTAGAACAATGTTTTGCATCTTTTATTTCAATAAAAGTGTCATTGATAGCCTTTACTATGCCTATGTTACAAGTATACATGTTGCTGTTTGAAAACAGAAAGTTTACCGCTGTTGCAATAATTCCCTGGAAAAGTCAGAATGTGATAAAATGTCGAAACCTTTTGCATATTAAGCTGTGATAAATTTACTACAGTGGGAATTTTCTTTCATAATTTTTGGAGCTAGGGAAGTATGGATGTTGCAGTATTCTTTACAGACTATCCTGTTTAGGCAGATTGCTGTTATGTTTGCATTGTTTGCATATGGTTGCTTCTTTAATGATTCTATTTGAGGATAGGACTATTAAATATGCAGAGGCATTTAGTATGCAATGTTGAATAATAATTTTAGTGATTTGCTACAGTAGATTATGATAAGGTTTTTGCAATGGTTTATACTAACTTATCTCATGAGTCCTTGTTGAGTTTTGTGTGGATGAAGCTTTTGAGATTTAGGGAGACCGTGATATGAGAGGAATTAAGGAGACACAAAAGCTCAAGCTTGGGGATGCCCAAGGCACACCAAGACAATATTTCAAGAAGTCTCAAGCGTCTAAGCTTGGGGATGCCCCGGTTGGCATCCCACCTTTCTTCTTCAACAATTATCGGTTAGTATCGGTTGATCCTAAGTTTTTGCTTCTTCACATGATGTTTGCCATTCTTAGAATGTCATTTTATTTTGCTTTACTTGCTGTTTGAATAGAATACCAAGATCTGAAATTATTAAATGTTAGAGAGTCTTCACATAGTTGCATAATTATTCGACTACTCATTGATCTTCACTTATATCTTTCGGAGTAGTTTGTCGATGCTCTAGTGCTTCACTTATATCTTTTAGAGCATGGTGGTAGTTTTATTTTGAAGAAATAGATGAACTCTCATGCTTCACTTAGATTATTTTGGGAGTCTTAAATATCATGGTAATTTGCTTAAATAATCCTAATATGATAGGCATCCAAGAATAGTAAAAACTTTCATATAGAGTATTGAATACTAAGAGAAGTTTGATGCTTGATGATTGTTTTGAGATATGGAGATGGTGATATTAGAGTCATGCTAGTTGAGTAGTTGTGAATTTGAGAAATACTTTTGTTAAAGCTTGTGATTCCCGTAGCATGCACGTATGGTGAACCGTTATGTGATGAAGTCGGGGCATGATTTATTTGTTGATTGTCCTCCTTGTGAGTGGCGGTCGGGGACGAGCGATGGTCTTTTCCTACCAATCTATCCCCCTAGGAGCATGCGTGTAGTACTTTGCTTTGATAACTTGTAGATTTTTTCAATAAGTATATGAGTTCTTTATGACTAATGTTGAGTCCATGGATTATACGCACTCTCACCCTTCCACCTTTGCTAGCCTCTCTAGTACCACGCACCTTTCGCCGGTATCATACACCCACCATATACCTTCCTCAAAACAGCCACCATACCTACCTATTATGGCATTTCCATAGCCATCCTGAGATATATTGCCATGCAACTTTCCACCATTCCGTTTATTATGACACGCTTCATCATTGTCATTTGCTTAGCCTGATCATGTAGTTGACATCGTATTTGTGGCGAAGCCACCGTTCATAATTCTTTCATACATGTCACTCTTGATTCATTGCATATCCCGGTACACCGCCAGAGGCATTCATATAGAGTCATATCTTGTTCTAAGTATCGAGTTGTAATTCTTGAGTTGTAAGTAAATAAAAGTGTGATGATCATCATTATTAGAGCATTGTCCCAGTGAGGAAAGGATGATGGAGACTATGATTCCCTCATAAGTCGGGATGAGACTTCGGACGAAAATAAATAAATGAAAGAGGCCAAAGAAGCCCAAATAAAAAAAAAGAAAAGAGGCCATAAAAAAAGATAAGGCCCAAAAAAATAAAAAAATGAGAGAAAAAGAGAGAAGGGGCAATGCTACTATCCTTTTACCACACTTGTGCTTCAAAGTAGCACAATGATCTTCATGATAGAGAGTCTCCTATGTTGTCGCTTTCATATACTAGTGGGAATCTTTCATTATAGAACTTGGCTTGTATATTCCAATGATGGGCTTTCTCAAAATGCACTAGGTCTTTGTGAGCAAGCAAGTTGGATGCACACCCACTAGTTTCTTCTGTTGAGCTTTCATATACTTATAGCTCTAGTGCATCCATTGCATGGCAATCCCTACTCACTCACATTGATATCTATTGATGGGCATCTCCATAGCCCGTTGGTACGCCTAGTTGATGTGAGACTATCTTCTCCTTTTTGTCTTCTCCACAACCACCATTCTATTCCACCTATAGTGCTATGTCCATGGCTCACGCTCATGTATTGCGTGAAGATTGAAAAAGTTTGAGAACATCAAAAGTATGAAACAATTGCTTGGCTTGTCATTGGGGTTGTGCATGATTTAAATATTTTGTGTGGTGAAGATAGAGCATAGCCAGACTATATGATTTTGTAGGGATAACTTTCTTTAGCCATGTTATTTTGAGAAGACATAATTGCTTAGTTAGTATGCTTGAAGTATTATCATTTTTATGTCAATATGAACTTTTGTCTTGAATCTTATGGATCTGAATATTCATACCACAATTAAGAAGAATCACATTGAAATTATGCCAAGTAGCACTCCGCATCAAAAAATCTGTTTTTATCATTTACCTACTCGAGGACGAGCAGGAATTAAGCTTGGGGATGCTTGATACGTCTCCAACGTATCTATAATTTTTTATTGCTCCATGCTATACTATCCACTGTTTTGGGCAATATTAGGCTTTATTTTCCACTTTTATATTATTTTTGGGACTAACCTATTAACCGGAGGCCCAGCCCAGATTTGCTGTTTTATGCCTATTTCAGTGTTTCGAGGAAAAGGAATATCAAACGGAGTCAAAACGGAACGAAATCAACTGGAGAAGTTATTTTTGGAAGGAAACCTACCGGATAGACTTGGACCCTACGTCAGAAGATGAAGGAGGTGCTCACGAGGGTAGGGGGCGCGCACACCCCCCTGGGGCACGCCCCCTTGCCTCGTGGCCCCCCCTTCGATCCACCGACGTACCCCTTGTACCCATATATACCTACGTATCGTAAAACTTCCAAAACGGAGATTAGATCTAGAGTTCCGCCGCCGCAAGCCTCTGTAGCCACCAAAAGTCAATCGGGACCCTGTTTCGGCACCCTGCCAGAGGGGGGGACCCTCACCGGTACCCATCTTCATCATCCCGGTGCTCTTCATGATGAGGAGGGAGTAGTTCACCCTCGAGGCTGAGGGTATGTACCATTAGCTATGTGTTTGATCTCTCTCTCTCTCTCGTGTTCTTGATTTGGCACGATCTTGATGTATCGCGAGCTTTGCTATTGTAGTTGGATCTTATGTTTCTCCTCCCCCTCTTCTCTCTTGTAATGAATTGAGTTTCCCCTTTAAAGTAATCTTATCGGATTGAGTCTTTAAAGATTTGAGAAAACTTGATGTATGTCTTGCCGTGCGTATCTGTGGTGACAATGGGATACTGCGTGATTCACTTGATGTATGTTTTGGTGATCAACTTGCGAGTTCCGCCCATGAACCTATGCATAGGGGTTGGCACACGTTTTCGTCGTGATTCTCCGGTGGAAACTTTGGGGCACTCTTTGAGGTCCTTTGTGTTGGTTGAATAGATGAATCTGAGATTGTGTGACGCATATCATATAATCATACCCACGGATACTTGAGGTGACATTGGAGTATCTAGGTGACATTAGGGTTTTGGTTGATTTGTGTCTTAAGGTGTTATTCTAGTACGAACTCTAGGGCTGTTTGTGACACCTATAGGAATAGCCCAATGGATTGGTTGGAAAGAATAACTTTGAGGTGGTTTCGTACCCTACCATAATCTCTTCGTTCGTTCTCCGCCATTAGTGACTTTGGAGTGACTCTTTGTTGCATGTTGAGGGATAGTTATGTGATCCAATTATGTTATTGTTGTTGAGAGGACTTACACTAGCGGAAGTATGAACCCTAGGCCTTGTTTCCTAGCATTGCAATACCGTTTACGCTCACTTTTATCATTAATTACCTTGCTGTTTTTATAATTTCAGATTACAAATACCTTTATCTACTATCCATATACCACTTGTATCACCATCTCTTCGCCGAATTAGTGCCCCTATACAATTTACCATTGTATTGGGTGTGTTGGGGACACAAGAGACTCTTTGTTATTTGGTTGCAGGGTTGCTTGAGAGAGACCATCTTCATCCTACGCCTCCTATGGATTGATAAACCTTAGGTCATCCACTTGAGGGAAATTTGCTACTGTCCTACAAACCTCTGCACTTGGAGGCCCAACAACGTCTACAAGAAGAAGGTTGTGTAGTAGACATCAGTACTACAGTTGAAACTCACCGGTTACCCCGGTGTGGCCGTCATGACCCGTCATATAAAAAAACCCACACCTTTACCAGTAGTGGTAGAGTGGCCTCGAAGTTGGACTGGACGAAGCAACCATCGTTTCACTGGAACACTCGTTGAAGCCCTTTCTCCCCTTTCTTGAAGAAAACCTCACTCCAGGCTACTCACTTCTGCCATTTTTCTTCTGTACCGACGAAGGAAAGGTGGGCGAATTAGTGATGCTGCTAGATTTTCATTCCAAGAATCTTATTTTTGCGAAGCACCGACCGATTCTCACAGCCTACTCTTTTCCCATTTTCATTGCGATTGTGGTTTCCTTTTGATTGCTTTTTGTTTGTCAGTTCATTGATGGATCCTGGAGCACTAGGCAAAGAGTTGCTAGCGGACAACCCACTGGAGACATCGATCTCCAGGAAGCGAGCACCGACCAACGAGTTGACCATGTTGGCGGGCCAACCCATGGAGACGAGGAACTCCAAGAAACAAGCACTGGCCAAAGAGTTGACGACGTTGGTGGACGAACTCCTCAAAGAAAGTTGGAAGAACAGCAAGGGCCCCACCGTGCCTACCCTAGAAACTCTGATGGCCACCTATGCGAGGCTCAAGGCCGAGTTTGAGGAGATAGTCTCCATTGAGAAGCATTATTCCCCTAGCAAGGTGATGGCCCCCATCGAGGACGAGGAGATGGCCCCCGGAGGGATGGGATCCCCCGGCGAGCTACACAAGGTAAAAAATAATGGCTTATTACCGAAAGTTGTGGTTTTTGATTATTTGCAATGTGCTTGCTAATATGTTAGGGTTGTGCAGGTGCCGATGGACGTCCTTGATCATTCTGATGTCATGGCCCGTCCTATGGACAACGCCCCAGAGATCGTTTTCGATGTTGCGGTCCGTCCTGTTGGCATCGCCTCGAAGATCGATTCCGATGCCGCTGTCCAGCCTATGGACATCGCCCTAGAGATCGATTCCAATGTCGCAGTCAGTCCTGTGGACATCGCCCCAGGGATCGATTCCCATGCCGCTGTCCGTGCTGTGGTCATTGCCCGAGAGATCGATGACAAGAAATAGTTCGTCGCGCTAATCCTTCATGGTAGTTTGCATTGCCCTGTGTTTAATTACCAGAACGATGCGTGTTATCAAACCATCTTAGGGCTAGTGCACTGTCTTGTGTGGGCGGTACTTGCTACTTTTGTTTGATAGTGAATCATGCAAACCCTCTTCGAGTTGTGGAAACAGATGTATCCTCACCTGCTTTTGATGTAATATATGGCATGCTTAGATGTAAGTTTGAACTATTTATCATATCAGCAGGGCTTATTTGATGATTCTTGGTGTTAGTAGGCTAGCTACTGTGCGAGCTATAGCACTTGCAAAACACTCACTGAAGAGAAATGTTGGGGCTGATGAGCTCGTTGTACGCTTATACCGATTCGTTGTCGATCGGCCAATAGCCCAAGCTCCTAAAATTGTAGGATTAGCGATCGATCAAACAATAGTCGACACGGATACATTCAGGCCTCATTTGGTTCATAGGGTAGGAAAATCATAGCAAAAGTACAGAGACGTACAACACAAAATCATAGCAGTACAGAGACGTCCCTCTGTTTCAAAATAGATGAGTCAACTTTGTACTACTAACTTTGAAACGAAAGGAGTACAAATCCTAGGCGGGCTAGTTTGGACTAGTGGGTTTTAGTGATATGACGTGGTACAGTGCCGTCTAGTCTTCGTGTGTGGTAGCAGTACTGCGGGTAGAGTAAGTTTTCATGAAGAAGAGGAATTCAACGAAGTCATGATGGTTCCTTCGTCCGACTAACTTTGTGCATGGCAGGTGGACCAGGATAATTTTGTGCATGGCAGGTGGACCAGGATGGTCGACCTCCCACATGTCGGCGAATGAAAGTATTCTTTCTGATATAGTGGACGAGCAACGAGTATTCATTGTTTATTTTTGATGAAACCTATTGTATCCACTGTTACGACGGAGGAGTGTGAAACACGGTAGCCCAGTGAACTTGGCATGTGCACCAACCCCTCCTTCCTCATGTAATACTACCATAGTGTTGACTATAAGGTTACAACTTTTTCTCACTCTCTCTCTCTATCTATTTCCTCTCAAATGTTTTTTACCTTTCTTTTTTTAGACACAATTTTTTTATGCCTCTTTTTTAGAATTAGTTTTTTATACCTAGGAGCACGTGTAGAGACGGGCTCCTGCAGATTCCACTCCTTGACTTTGTCAATGCCTCTCTCTCCTCCACATAAGCGGGCTTGTCGAGAAGACAAGAGATGATATCTTAGCACAATATGTTTCACCATGTTTTTAGGAATAACTAGTTATTGAAGATAAGGCTAAGAGATGATCCATTGTACACATGTTTTTTGTCATCTCTAAATTACATGCAAGAATTATGATAAGACTATCTTATCAACCATTGTACATGCCCTTTATAGCCCAGAATTTTACTGGTACTACTTGCTATGAATGCGGGCAACTGGCCTCTGAGGGGGGAGCGTGTGCGGGGAGGTGGTGGGGTGGGGGAGGGGTTCTGGTGGGCCAGGGCGGTAAGAAGCGGGCTTGGAAGCGGTGCGGACTCCCGCATGGCCCACCTCACATTATCACCACATATTTCTTGGAGTCTGTGCACGGAGGGCAGGCGATCTCTTCTCCCTCCCCCGTCTCTCTCCTCTCAGCCGACGCCCGCCGAGCGATTAGATTTCGGCTATCGACGGTTTATTCAATTGCAGTCCCACATGTCAGTGAAAATCCAAGACAACGCGTGTCCCCTATGGTGAGCGGCGTGCGAGCCAGACTATCGGGGGTGCGATGTGAACACGACGCGTACGAGTTGTAAGTGTGCCGCCTTTTCCTTTTGAACTTGCAAGCGTAACATTTTCGTGCGATCGATTGATAGAAATCCAGAACAAAATGATGAGGGCGGTGCTTTCCCGCGCATTAGGCGGGCTAGTCTGAGTGATATGACGTGCTACAGTGCCATCCACTTGCTCCATTTTTATGTAAGCAAGAGTCCACTCTTACGTGGGAGGAGTGCGAAACACGGTGGATCTGATTTTGATCGAGGGATAATTGTTCCCTGCGAAATAATGGAGCACTGTTAGCGATTATAGCATGATAGTTAGGGCATCTCCAGCGCTGGCCCTCAAATTTACACCGGCATTTGTCCGAGGACATTGATGGATGCCGTCCAATGCTGCTCGCATACCTTTCGACAACTATATGAACTAACCGAACGAAATTCGTGCAAACAAAGCAAATTTCAAATTGATCGGATGAAATTCATTACATTTCAAGAACTTTTCCTATAAACTGGACGGATTTCATTACATATTTCGCCCAAACCGTACTAAAACCTACTGTAAACCTAATCTAAATGATCGCCGGCCCCCGACCACCATGTCCGGCCATGAACCCGAGAAAGCCGGCCATTGCCTTTGCCTCCTCCTTATCCACCTCGATAACCTCCTCCTTCGGAGCACAAGGTTATGAAGATTTCCGCCTCCACGTCGCCGTCAAGCGGCTAATCGGCCGCCGATTTTTATCCCACCAAGCTTGGCGTCGACTGAGTGGAGGAGCGGTGGCCTTCCTGGGACCAGAGCTGTGGCGACCTACCCTGTACTACTATTCCTCGCTGCCGGTTGCGCCTGTGCATGCACGCCGGCTTCGTGGTCGTGGTGGCGGAGGGCGGCCGGGGGGAGGGAGCCGGCGATCTCCTTCGTCTGCTCCTGCGAGAGTACGTCCAAGAGAGCTTTGGAGCGCGCCCGAAGCGGAGCCACCAATGTCCTTTGTCTGCTCTTGCGATAGTATGTCCAAGAGGCCATGGTTGGAGTGGTGCCAACAAAAGGATGGGACCGGAGGAGAATGAGTGTGGGTCTTTGGCTATGGCTGGGAGTTGGGGCTCAAATTAATATATCGGGCGAATGGTAATGAGCCACGACAGACGGATGGACGGCTGGCACCGGAGTAGGTTCGTCGGCAGCCGTGGTGTCATTAATGCGGAGCTGTCGCTTGCACTGGGATGCCACGCGGGTGGCGCTCTCTCGGCCGTCGCGCTACTGCAATGCCTGCGCCAGTGAGAGGTCGCGTCGGGCATGAATGCAGACGCTGCTTCAGTGACCTAACCACAGTTGTGTTGTCTCACTGACATGTGGGCCCAACGGGCATTAGGCCCGCATGTCAGTGACACACCAACTGCACCTGCAGTTAAGGCCGGTGAATGCGGCATTGACATTCTGGAGAGACGGTGATTGTTTTAGGCGGGAAGCGCACGCTAGCGATGGAAGGGGTTTCGGTAGGCCAGGGCAGTCAGACGCTGGCGTGGTGGTAAAATGTGAACTCATGGACGACGAGCCTTTGAAGCGTATGCGGCATGTATTGACAACCAGGCATCCATGCAACCGCTCTTGTCGCCAACTAGCATTCGATGACTACCATTGGACACCACACAACCATACATAACTTACGAATAATGGACGAATCGATCAGACACACACTCGTGTGTAGTGGCACTATGATCGGTTGCTCACGATAGTACATACTCCGCACCATAGTACCCTCTCTAGCTAGGCTGTTTTATAGATTGTCGTTGTGATGGACGATATACATGAGCAAGGCGAATACATGCTCGGTGTTCGCGGAGGCCTCCGGCAAACTTCTAAACAGTAATGTCACATACGAATAATTTTGGTTTTTATTTCTTTCTCCACTGACAGGTAGGCCAGCATAGATAGATAGATAAAGAACACGAGCTGATGAGGCGCATGCGGACTGTTTGACTGATCAACCAAACAAATACGGAGCTATACGCTGAGCCAGTGACCATATAATCACCATATCTCGTATACAATGATCAAAGTGAGCTATCAAGACAAGTTCAATGACCGCCAATGCATTTTACTCGGTAATAAATGACCAGGATTGAAGGGGAATCCAAATTTCCTTCGTCTTCTGTCCTTGAGCTCTTGACAAACCAATGCACTGTACGGTTGTCCAGCCACTCCACCCTAGAGCTGTCACCAAACGTCGTTCATGCCACCGCGCTGCACACTAACCGGTAAGGCAGCGATGGCATCCCGCCGCACCGAGTTCCTCGCCGCCCACGACTGCACATAGAATGGTAGGCAAGCGGTGGCATCCCACCGTGCCGAGTTCATCGCCGCTCGCGATCTCACACCTATGTGGGTAGAATTTGAAGCTGCCAAGGCCGAATGGGAGGTAGAGCAAGAGGCGTCCAAAGCCGCACAGAGGGAGCGGAAAAGTCAGAAAGCACTCAAGAAAAGAGAGGCCCGCCACCGCAAGAAAGAAGAGGACGCACACGCTACTATGGAGAGGTCGGCGGAGATCCAAGCACGGTGGGGTCTCTCCGACAAAGCTGGGAAGGAGAACGGCAGCGTCTGGCCAGCATGTGAGAAGTAGTAGTACTAGTAGTTAGTGTGTGTGTCTGTGTCACCCGTACGTTTGTTTAATTAATTACGAGCATGTAACAATACTACTAGTTACTACTGTAGTTTTTAGAGCAAATTACCAGTACATTAGCCTAGACTGAATGGAAAAATTCCTATCCTATGCATCAAATGGCATCTCTTTCTCTATAGGAATTGAGATGCATGTCATCTCACTTCCTATGATTTTCATATTCCTATAAAATTTCTATCCTATGAACCAAAGGAGGCCTCTGCTGGAGTAACTACTATAGCTAGCAGTACTGTTGGTACAGTAGTTTTCTTCAAGAAGCGGAATTCAATGAAGTCATGATGGTTCTTTCGTCCGAGCAACTTCATAGTGGGTAAGGTTGGGCCTATGATTTGACGGCTCATTAGTAATTACTGCAGCGCGACGACCGGGGTGACTCTCCCTTGGAGTTCTGCGGGCATGGCAAGTGGACCAGGATGGTCGATGTCCCACATGTCGGCGAGTGGAAGTATTCTTTCCGATATCGAGGAGCAAGGAAACCGCGTGGTATAGTATCACTGGTGATTTATATTTATTTTTTATTTCTAATAAATGCTAGTGTTTCAACTCTTACGACGAAGGAGTGCCAAACACACGGCACGTGCTGGATGTCGCACACGTTAGCGGAAGGAGTGGGACATGAACAGCGTGGTAGAGCGTCTCCACTTCTGGGTCGGAGACCACACATAGTAGTACTACTGTACTAGTGGTATGAACGATACAAAGTGCGACCCGGAGAGAAAGACACGTCTAGTTGGAAGGTCTCGGGGCATACACGTAAACAGATATAAAACCTAATATGTGCCTCCAATTAATATAGCAGTAATAGAGTACTTAGTCACGTACTCCATAACATCACTGGGCATTGCACGTACAATATTTAGTGGTAGTAAGAGACAAATGCCTATATGCCACGCATGTTCATACTATTTGTGCCTTTCTACTTCACTTACTGCGCTACGTTACACAGGTTCACACGTCCACTCCTGGGTACATGTCCGTCTCGTAGTTCCAGTCCCACGTGTTCTTCATATAGATGGAACGATCCTTGCATGACACGTGCACCTTGATGCTAGATGTGTCGGCTGTTGGCAAAAGGATGAACAAAGCTCATGTAAAAAAATAGAGTGGAAGAACATAGATTCCCGATGATCGAGAAGGAGCAAGGAACCTCGGGGTGGAGCGTCTGCACTCATAATATTTTATATTATTGAGCGATATAAAATCAACCAATCATCTCCACAGTGGACTAGAAGAGTACGAAACACGGCAGCCCAGTGTAGTTACATCATACTAGTACATGGCTAACCCACGCAAACACCATATTTCGTGGCTTCCATGCGACACCTATCTCTAGTAATCCAGCAGCCCGTATCGCTTCTCCCTCCTCGTCTCTCTCAAAGTGCGGCGGGCTGGCATTTTTGCCGTCTATTGAGGTCGGTTAACTCATCACATGTTAGCGACATGCCAAGAGCATTCTAAAAAAATTCCTTTCACGTTCCGTTTTCAAACAGAAAAAAATCCTTTCACGTACGAATTTGATTGTATGCTTTGAGCAACTTGCATGTCCTATACTGCTCCTGTTTGGATACTCTAACTTAGCTAGAGGTTAGACTAACTCATGACTAACCCTGAACTAACTGTAGCCAAAGAGGTGTTTGGGTGACCGGGTTAGATTGACAATAAATGCACTTGATGGAGAGAGAGAAGTGATTTTTCAGTGGTCCCAATGAGAACTATCTCCAGTTAGCACCTCTTGGGTGGGATAGTTTTTTTGGTGGGTTCGGTGCAACTTGCTCCAATTTAAACCCTCATGCTTGGATATTTTAGGGCTATTTGAGCCCCAACTAGCTCAAACTAACTCTAACCCATGGATCCAAACATGTCCTATGGCCAGCCTCGACGCGGAGTAGTCGATGCACCGGGAAGCGGTGCTCTCTCGGCCGCCGCGTCGCTTCAAAGCCGGTGCCAGTGAGAGGTCGCCTCTGCTCTGGCCGGGCATTAATGCGGCACTGACGCTCCAGGGCGACGCTGACCGTTTCACGCGGGAAGCGCGCGCTGGCAAGGGAGTATAGGTTTTGAACCGTTTCATGTGTAGTACTGGTAGTTTGCAAAACTACTCAATTATTACACTCAGTTTCCTAAGAAATTGTGGTAAAAACGTTACTACACAGCCCGCTTCCCTTCTCCTTCCTCTTCCACCACTCGCGCACGTCCGCGGGAAGCGACCGGTCAACCCTTATATAGGAGTGATAGCACAAAAAGATGCATGCATGACCACTAAAATTTCCAGATTAAAGAGCCGCTCCGGCGATAGTTTGGCGTATGTTGTTACCTTCGGCCGGGCCATGGCTACCGGGCGACGGCGACTAGAGAAGAGGCGGCGGGAGGGGAATGAATGCAGCTACTGTTCGGGTTTGCCGTCCGGCTTAAATAAATGCGCAGCATCACGTGTACCTGCGGGTGCACAAATTGTAACATACGTGTCTGCTTAAGTGGGCGTCACGTAACTGGTGTGTGTGTGAGATTCTGAGAGACAAAGTGTGTGTGTGCGACTCTACTCTTCGGACATGTACTCAACCTTTTGCATCGGGATATAAGTATAATGATATTTACTTTAGCCAGTGATTTATGTGGCCATGTTAACGTGGTTGTGTAAAAAAATGTCACTTCCTGCTCGTGATTTACGTTATATAATTACAAGCAAGATGCTCGTGCATTGCACGGAACATCAATATGCATTTTTTACAAAACACATGTTGTGATTTACCCATGCAGGAGTAATCCCATGTGTAAAAACTAATGATATCTCGAGAATTTTATCAGAAAACTGGTATCTCGAGAATGTCATCGAAAAAATGAAAGATGAGAGATAAGGTGAGGAGGAGTGGAGCATGGTGGTGACTGGTGGTCGGAATGGGCGGAGGCATGTGGATGGACGACGCCGGCAGGCGGCAGCGGCCACCATGCTAGATTGTTCCAGAGACTTTCTTTTCTAATTGCTCGGCAATGAGGCGTGGGAGATAAGGATGTGGAGAGAGGTGCGGCTATCTTTTGTAAAATTATCATAGTTTTCTTTCTATCCGTCAGATAAAGATCAGACGGTCTATATTACAAGATGGCAGGCACACCATCATCGCCAACTCGGTTTTTTATAAGTGCACAGATGATAAGTTTGCTAACTACTAAAGTAAAGTGGAATTTGTCCATGTTATACAAGTAAACTAAGGTGATTGTTTATCATACGGGTAAGGTTGGATGAAGGGTGGTAGGAACAAATGCTCCGCCTAGAGCATGTGTG
>NC_041380.1:265498351-265610113 GCF_002162155.2 Triticum dicoccoides
AGTGTGTGTGTGTGTGTGCGTGTGTGATGGAGTCTTATTATGTGCGTGTTTGTATGTGTGTGGGTGGGTGGGTGGGTGCGTGCGTGCGTGTGTGTGTGTTTGTTTGTTTGTGTGTGTGTGTGTGTCGTGGGGTCCTTGGTGGCGGATGTAATTTAAGTGTGCATGGCTTCATCATAGAGAGGTGATGTATATGGCAGAGGCCACCAACGATGGGCTGCGAGAGAGAAAATGCCCGTAGAGAGGGAAGAGAAGGTGTGTGCGCGTGAGAGTAGTCGACATCGAGAGAACGTGTTTGTTCGAGAGACACCGAGGAAGACTACTATATATCGATGGTGCATGTAGGCGGGAATCAAACGAAGGGATGGTCTTATTGGTTTCGGGGATATAGGGGAAGAGTGAGAGGGGGGGTAGCTATAAGGAGATTGTTAAGTGTGAGTGTGTGTTTTACTCATCCGGACGGAAGTTATGTGCACACAAGAAGAGAACGATTCGATGTGGTGTTAGGATTCAGGGTAATTAACTACGTATGGAGACATAGAGACCTTCAACGTGCATGTGTGAGAGGTATACATGTATACGTGGGATGTGTGTGTGTGTGTGCACGCGCGCGCATGATCGAGATAAAAGAAAGAAGACATAAGTCATAAGCTAAGATCAACGACATGGGAGAGACGGATCGGTATGACAATATGCATGCATGCGAGAATGCAGGGAAGAAGGCCCGACAATTGAGCATGTGTTTTTGTCTTTAAGAGATAGTGGCGTGGGCTGGAGCATGCATCTATGGCGAGCAGAGGGAGTGAGGCACAACAATTGTGCAAAAGAGATCAACCTATAAATGAAAGAAGGTTGATGGAGAAACAGATAAATAGAAAGACAAAGATGCTAGCTAGTGTGCATTAGAGATAGGAGTCGAGTGGATCAGAAGGCTGAGTTATGGGTGTGGGTGTGAGAGAGATGAAGAAAGGGAGCATGTGACTCACATACAAACAAATATCAGAGAGAAATGATATCCCGAGAGACGGAGTTTTGTGTCTGTGAGAGAGAAAGATATTTCAAAACGAGAGTGATAGCTAGAGAAACATATGAGGGAACGCAAGATATCTCTAGGGAGAGACAGTGTGTGTGAGCGACATACAAGAGAACAGTGGAGAAATATGAGACCCTGGGGGACAGAGTTTTTGTTTGTGTGTGAGAAAGAGATATTTAAGAGGAAGAGTCGTAGGTTCTCATACCTAAGGAGCGAAATACATCTCTGTATGAGGGGTGTGCGAGTGGCACACAGGGGAATAGTAGAGAGAAATGAGACCCCGGAAGACAAATTTTTGTGTTTGCGTGAGAGAAAGAGATTCCACATGGAGAATCATAGTTACAGACACATAGCAGGGAGCGAGATATACTTAGAGAGAGATAGAGTGATGAAGGTCGAGGGAGAGAGTACAGTTAGTGTGTTACGAAGATAAAAGATCATTGTCGACATACAGGTAGCACGAGAGATACCCGAGAGACGATGAACTCGTATAGGTCTAGAGAGATAGTCCTATATAAGCATGAGTGATAGTTATATGAGACGAATATCTGAATTAAATGGGATTCAAATATTTAAACTGGAGATCACGACATCAATAATATCATAACGCAAATTGGTGTATCAAACATGCATATTCATTTGAATTAGGGGACATGTGTAATGTTATCTAGTTTATCAATATTGGTGATCCATAGATTCTTTAATTAGAAACAATGCATGGTTTATATGCAATTAATGTCTAAATGGGATTACACTATATGTTGCGTGTGTGAAACACATTATACATGTTTGAGAAGTAAAAAAACCCCGCATGAAACACACATTAGTTGGAGACAGTTAGCGAGGAATGCATACATTGGATTTCAACATAAAGTGGTTTCAAATATTTGAAAATCCAAATTGATGGATACAACCTTATGAATCTGAGATCATGCCATTTGTAAACCATATTTATGTATAAAGGGTGTTGTGCTTTTGAAAGTATATATAAAAAATGATGTATATATAATTTTATTCCAATCAAAAATGAATCCCGCCCGAAAAAAATAGAATACAAACGGGATTGGAACTGAGTTGGCACGGTAAACATGCACTCTATAAAATTTTAACGAAGCAGGGAAAGTCGCAGTAACTGCCGGAAACCAAAATCTACGAGATGGAAATTACTACTGCCTATCCCTGCCACGCAAAGCCTATCTGCTTGATTTCTATAGGTTTTGATTGGGGTAGGTTTGTAATTTCACTCAAACGTGACATAACCGCCTCTCACCCGGATTCATACACGGTGGGCGCCAAAACACAATGTGTCCTCGACCGAAATCGACTCCCTCCCTAATTCATACACGGTGGGCCCCAAAAACAAACTCCCGTCGGCAAATATTTGGTGTATGCAAGATTAACGTCCTATCCCCAACCGACTAATATTGCTGTGATGTAGGAAATTTGAAACGGGGGCTAAGTTTGTAAATTTCCTCGCATTTGAGAGAAGCGCACCCTGAAGACATGGTTCCCCCTTCATCTCCACCTCCATTTCCCCATTCGTACTCTGTGGGCACCAAAACACCCTCTCCACCCCAGCCTCCTCTGTCCGCCACCCCATCCACCGCCATCCTCCTCCACCAGCCGGAGCTGATACCCCGACGCCGCCGTCCATTACAAGAGATCGAACTCTCTCATCCACGGCTTCGGACTGGGATCCTTGCATCCCATCCTCTCGCTTCATCCCCGCCGTCGGCTACCTTGCCGGTGCCGCTCCTACGACCGTCTTGTCCACCGTGCCCCGCCGCCATTGTCTACCCTCCTAGATCTGCTTCCACACCGCCGACAGCCATCGCTACCGCAGCACCGTCAAATTCTCAGCAGATGCATACACGGCGCCACACCAGAGGCGGTACTCTTTCGTATCTACTCAACTTATTTATCGCAGCAAGAAAATAGATCGCCAGAACTTTACTCTGATTTCTTGTCCATCACTTACTTGCTAGGTGAAAGCAAACATTGGTTGCGAAGTTGCCTTTGTCCGGTTTGCACTTTCAGATCCGCCATGGCACGCTCAACACTATACTCCCAATGCTTATGGTTTTCTCCTTTTATATTCCACACTAGTTAAGTCACAGTAGTCTAAATTTCAAAATTGGGTCAGCCGATTTTTCAGAGCTCGCCGGAGTTAGCCGGTGCGAACGAAGGGGCTCGGGTGGGGACTTTGGTTGTGTGTGTGTGTTGGGGGGCGGTGGTGGGGCCTCGTCGAATAAAGAAAACTCGACATAGGTGGGGGCGGGGGGCACTACAAGAAATATGTCAACTTATGACCTTCTCTTAGTGACCCCAGCTGAATTGGTCGTAAATTCATGGCCATTTCGCTTGGAAGGGCTCAAACCCTGAAATTACTTACACCAAATGGTCACAAAGCAGACAAGAGGCGCCAATGACCTTATTTCTACCTGATTACGACCAATATAAATGGTCATGAGGTTGTGAACGTGGATGCATTGGTACTTATTGCTATGATTAGGCGCCACCTCATCAGTTTTGCCTATGTGTCATGTCCATGTGTCAATTTTTGCCCTAGGTTGTGAAGCAACCTATATTTCTGTCATTCCCAAAATCCCCCCAAAAAATTGGGCATTCTTTACTATCCAAATCATTGCCTCATGACAATATTCAACTCCATTTGCCTGGTAAATCTTCCTCGAGAAATTTCCAAAGTTTTTGTTCAACTCGAACTGTTGTGAAGGAAGTACTAGCTAGGCATATCCTAATGAGCTGAATTTTTGCCACATCTTCTATATTCCCAAATCATTGCTCTCAACAAAATTTGAGCCCCATCTAACAATACATGTGAGTGTGGCTTCAACATTCATATTTATGTCCAGTGTGGTACGTTGCAAAGCAAGTGACACCTAGACTCCTCCATTTGAGCTGCAAATTTTCCAAGATAGTGTCCTTAGTAGATGATCATCCTCGGCCAAAACTCAGGCCCATTGGCCATGCATGTTTCCCGTGCCACTAATCAAACACTTGGGTGCTAATTCATATTTGAGCTCAGTTCAGTCTCCTTGTGAGATTCTTATATTGCCTTCTTCTTCCTAACACCTATCAGGGGAGTGCCCAACCTACTAGACATGCCTAGGCTGCCCAGAACGCATGGCAACGCCACGGTCACGCGGTGACCACACAGCGGGCATGCGAGTCTACGCGCTTTGGAGTTGGTGCCCTGGGCCACCATCCAAACATCGACGTATCACCACCAAACCATGTATTTATGATTAAATAGATAATTATGTAACCAGATATGATTTTTGGAAAAAATAAATAGCAAACTATGAGACAGCTGTAGTTCAAATTTGACCTGCTTCCAACTGAATCGGCGGAAATTTGTCTTTCTCACGAGAGGTGGATCAAAACTTTTTACACCCAACCATTTGGTCAATTGTGCATTAAATATGGCCTAGTATTTTAGAAAAATGATTTGGTCCAATTTTGCAGCAAATATTTGGGAGGTCCTTTACAAAAAAAACCTCCTTTTGAGCACTCAAAAAATGGAAAATGGTTTTTCCGTCCAAAGAAAATGAAAACTTCCTTAGGCAACATTGTTTGCCATTCCAATATGCACCCCTGTGCACAATATGAGATCATTTGAACAAACTATGCCATGAATATGGCCATAAGATTGATCATTTGGCTTGAAAGCCATTGATCTCCACACGTGATAGCTCGTTTCTGAGAACACTTTTTAAAAATAATTGCCGTATTACAAGTTTGTTATTTTTCCTGAGAACTTGGCCACATATAATGACACAATGCGAAGGTTTCCCAATGTTTTGATTTTTTTGAATTTTTTATGCCTGTTTCAAAATGCGGTCAAAACGGCGGGAATGACCGTTCCTAGCTAGTGGTTGAATCTTGGAATTTTTTTGGTGTTTCTATGGTTAAATAGATACTTATGTACCTAGAAATGATATTTGGAAAAAATAAATAGCAAACTACAAGGTAGCTATAGTTCAAATTTGACCCGCTTCCAACTGAATCGACGGAAATTTGTCTTTTTCATGAGAGGTGGATCAAAACTTTTTACACCCAACCATTTGGTCAATTGTGCATTAAATATGGCCTAGTATTTTAGAAAAATGATTTGATCAAATTTTGCAACAAATATTTGGGAGGTCCTTCACAAAAAAACCTCCTTTTGGGCACTCGAAAAATGGAAAATGGTTTTTCCGTCCAAAGAAAATGAGAACTTCCTTAGGCAAAATTGTTTGCCATTCGAATATGCACCCTTGTGCACAATATGAGATCATTTGAACAAACTATGACATGAATGTCGCCATAAGATTGATCATTTGGCTTGAAAGCCATTGATCTCCACACGTGATAGCTCGTTTCTGAGAACATTTTTTTAAAATAATTGTCGTATTACAAGTTTGTTATTTTTCCTGGGAACTTGGCCACATATAATGACACAATAAGAAGGTTTCCCAATTTTTTGATTTTTTTGAATTTTTTATGCCCGTTTCAAAATGCGGTCAAAACGGCGGGAATGACCGTTCCTAGCCACTGGTTGAATCTTAGAATTTTTTTGGTGTTTCTCTTATTAAATAGATACTTATGTACCTAGAAATGATTTTTGAAAAAAATAAATAGCAAACTACAAGGCAGCTACATTTCAAATTTGACCCGCTTCCAACTGAATCGACAGAAATTTGTCTTTTTCACGAGAGGTGGATCAAAACTTTTTACACCCAACGATTTGGTCAATTGTGCATAAAATATGGCCTAGTATTTTAGAAAAATGATTTGGTCCAATTTTACAACAAATATGTGGTAGGTTCTTCACAAAAAAAGCTCATTTTGGGCACTCAAAAAATGGAAAATAAATTTTTTGTGCAAAGAAAATGAAAGCTCTATTTGGCAACATTGTTTGCTATTCCAAGATGCATACTTATGCGAAATAGGAAATCATTTTGATAAACTATGCCATTGTTATGTTTTTTTGAAAAATATTCAGAGATTTGAGTTCAATGTTTTGAGATACAAGCGTGAGACAACCGGCCAATGAGACGCAAGGAACCGCCTTCACGCGGATCACCAAATTGGAGCAATCTGAGCCATACATCGCACGTCCATCCAACGATGGAGCTTCTCCCGAGAAACAGAAACCCTAACCTACTCACTCACCCTCCCCTCGACCCCCCAGATCCCATCGAGGCAACCCCGCCGCCACCCACCACTGGCACCGTAGCCTCGTCTCCTCCCCTCGATCCACCCTCGCGCCGGCACCACAGCCTCGTCTCCACGACCTCGTACCGTCCACGCTTGCTCCGCAGCACCTCCGACGACCGCGCCCGGAGCGTAACGGCGCTGCCGTTCCGAGCACTTACGGGGTCGGCCCGGCCCCCAAAACCCTCGCGGTGGCCATGCATCCCTCCATCGTTTGCCATTGCCGCCGCCGCCATGCGATGCCCGTGGGCATCTGGTCCGTGTCTCACCCCCACGCCTGCGCCCCAAGCATCATCCTAGGGTTCTGTTCTGCGGCTGACCGGAGTCCAAGCCATGGCGCGGAAGATGCTCAAGGACGGGGAGACGCCCGTCGTCGCTGACGGCGGGGGCGTGGAGAGCTACGACTGCGACCTGTTCGTCTGAGATCCACCGCCTTCGTCCGTCGAGCACATGAGGTAAATCGCCTCCCCCACTTTGTCCTAGCTCACATCCACCATGTACTAGATCCCTCATTCTTGCTCTGTTTTGATTAGGCGCCACGGGGGAGCTTTGAAACAGAGTGGCTGCCAATTTCTGCAGGACCTTGGAACCATGGCGACCATGACCAACAAACAAATGGGGCCACTGGGTTCAGCATCACCAACTGACCATCAGCTCTTGGCGCTTGCTCAGGTCACCTCAATCTTCACCGCTCTCATGGCTAGCAGCTAGTGTACTGGATAGATAGCTTAATGTTTTCTTCTGGAAAAAGAATACAACACTCTCTAGGTCGACTACAGTTTAGATGATATCTTTTCCTAGACAAAAGAATCATGGTGCATAGATAGATTCACCTTTACCTTGATATATGTTTGCTCTGTTCTGCCACTCACTGTTCGTCTAGTATGCCATCATTCTTTGTTCCAGTCCTACATTGATATCACTATGTTTGGGTTCTAAACATTACAGGATGCTCCGACGATCACCAGAATTCCCTTTAGAGCCATACTTCATTTTTTGCTTGGTATGCTGTTGGTCTGAATCTACTTACATGCTTGACTAAATTTAACTTGGTGCTGAAACAAGCACTCGGTTGGGGCCTCCTGGGCGATGCCTACGACCGCTGCGGCGAGGTCTGCGCCTAGTACGCCACCTTCTACTTTGGTGAGCCCATCACACCCCATACGTAAATCACTACTCTGCAACTCTGCTGACAGTAGCTAAACATCTCAATACATTCAGTCCAAAATTGCAAAGAGCAATTTAGCACAGGGCCAACTATTGCCACTACCTAAGCAGCAACTCTTTTGCTGCAGAATCCTCACGAGAGGATGACTATTTAGTCAGGCAACCAACCTGAAGCTACTGTAGATATATGAATATTTGGTTACTGCAAATGGAGTAGTCTAACCATGAAATGGTTGCTGCTGTAGTACTCCAACCAGCCTGAAGCTATATGAAGTCTAACCAACAACTGTAGTGCTCCAGCCTGAAGCTATTCTGTAGGCTGAAGCTATAAATTTTTTTCCATGGCAAAAAATTCAGTTTACAAATTTTTGCAAATTCTGTATTTTGTAGTACTGTTTTGGTTGCAGTAGTTTTTCAATAGCTTGTTAACTTGCTGATGCTTTCTTAATTATGTGCAGCTGCTCCACTGAAAGTTCTTTAGTGTATCTTATGCTTAGTGTTAATTCTTTGCAGCTACTCCACTGAACTACAGTACTGAAGTACTGCTTGAACTACTGCAGTATTGTTTCCAATACAACAGTATTGGAGTATTGCTTCCGATTACTAGAGTAGCAAGTGCATTAGTAGTGTACTGCTCTTGTTTAAGAGTGTAGGAATTTAGTGTTCTTCTCTTCTCTATTCTCTTCTCTTCTCCTCTTGTTCATTGTTCAGTAGTGTACATGATCATGATCTACACTGAAACATTTCTTGACCGATTTACTCCCTATTGTCAGCATTGATGCTTTCTTCAAATTTATGAGAAATTAAGATGCATCATTAAATTAACTGATTTTTTTTCTTAATTAAGATGCATCATTAAGCAGCAGGAGTACCCATTTGTACTGTACCTAAAAGAACTTTACATTTACATACACAACATGCAAATCACTTTTGTTGACTACCCAAATCAATCCAAGACATGCACATATTTCTCTCTGGATTGTGCAAGTTAGACGAACTACTCTAATTTAAACAAGTTGGGATCCATCACTACAATAGGAGTATGTTTGCATTTCACCTAGCTTGGAATCAATAACCTAGTCCTTAAGTAAATGTTTGATTACATCATGAGCTTTCCTACAAATTAGTTAGGTAGTGGTTTCAGCTGCTGCATTGTTGCTTATATTTGATATACTACACAATGTGACTGGAGTTTATTGTGATTTGCAGAAGATAGAATCTGGATGCCCTTCCGTGGTCGACGACACCCTTCCCTGGTCGACGACACCCTTCCGTCGTAGCCTCTCAGTAGGACGGAGACCCACAAGATCCACACCCTTGTGGCCCTGTGACCCTCAAGCTCGACGGCTAGATCTCCTACGGCCAAGCCCTTCTGCTCGAGAGTCAAGTCCCAGTCCGACTTCTCTGCTTCCCAGCTACTCCTTCAGCCCGGCTTCAGCAGCTCGCTTCTCACCATGGTTCAACACCTCTAGAAGTAAGCTATAGACTTTTCTCTTCTTTTCATTTATACTAGTTGATGTATATCCTAGTACATGAAATTGTGGGGGAGCTCAGATCATACAGTACCTAGTATATAGTCTCCGCTTTTGTTTGTACATAGCTCACTACTCAGTTCTCCTTGGCTAGAACAAACACAAGATTCATCAGCAGCACTGAACAAAATTCATCTTAAACTAGCACAGTAGTCAGTACATAGTATCTGCATTTTGTCTGTGCTGTTAAATTCTATTTATAAATTCAGTTTATAGTGCTAAACTTGCATAGTACAGTCTCTGCCTTTTGTTTATACCATTAGATTTTGTTTATAAATCCAGTTTGTACTGATAAACTTGCACAGGCTCTGCCTTTTACTTATATTGTTAATTTTTATAAATCCAGTTTATAGTGCTTACCTCTTTGTCACATTGGGTTTGGCAGCAGTTGCTAATCTCTAGCATTTACCTCTTGTTGTAGACCAGGAAATGAAAGACCGCTCGACAAGCGGCCGCTTCCAGTCAGTTGGATCTGATCTTATACCCGCACACGAGAGCTACCGGAGCAGCAACAGATTAACAAGGACCCAAGCTGGACTCCCAAGTTCTTCGGTGAGCTGGATCCATCTCCTACCCCTAGCTCCCTCTTTTCTGCTCCTATAGCATGCTTTGTTGGACTCATGCTCTGCTCCTACACAAGCTGGACTCATGCTTTGTTATACACTAGCAGCAGTACCTCATGTACATGTAATTGCACTCCCAGGGTGTTGTTCTTGTAAATTCTTCCATGTCTTGCTCTTTTGCTGGTGCTACTACACATGTCAGATTGTTAGTTGTACTTGTTTCCATCTCAAATTACTTGTCTTCTTGAACATATGCCTGATGCTTGGTGGATGTAGGATGTGCTCTATGTGGACATCTATGCATTTGTTAAGATTTTTGTAGCACATGCTATGGCCTCAAAGATTGTTTATTTTATTTTCGTTCATACATGAGCACCTTTTTTATTGCCGTCAAGGGGTGAATTGATTTGATTGTTAATATGTGGCTGGATCTGATGTTTTGCAGGCTCAAGGCGCTAAGGTTTTGGAGACATGCCTATACTTGTTGAGCGTTTTATCTGTAGAGTGCTATATTGTGATTGGTGTAATATTGTATGGTTATATTGTGATTGGTGGAATGTAATAGACTTGACTGGTATATTGGTGATTTGGCTGTTATTTGAATATATTTAAAATGTGTTCTCTGATTGGTATATGATTGAGTTACAAGTTGTGAAAAATTAAAACCTGATGTTTGGGACCTAGTGCCTAGAAGAATCTGAGAATATGCATCCAGTTGACTACAATAATCTGAAAATTGAATGTAACAAAAAAACCTGAAAATAAAAAATATATAGAATGTGAAAAGGCTGCACCTCAGAAAGCAAAAAAGCCCGAACCAATGGCCCAAGCCCATGTAGCTAGTAAAAAATAACAAGAAAAAATACATTAAAAAGGCCGAATTGTTGGGCTCGGCCCATGTAAAACGCCGAATCGGACCGGGCTGATTCTTGTGCCACATCAGCTTGCCACGCTGGATGCCTACGTGGCCTGAGGAGGTTGCTAGTGTCCAAAAATTTGGTTATGGAACCAACGACCTTTTACATATCACAAAGAAGGTCACTAATTTCAGTTTACGATCGCCAGCTTTTGACCTTCTGTTTTTGGTCACAAAAAGGTCGCAAATGAAAAACTATGACCTTTCAGCGGCCAATAGTGAGGGTCCCAAGTTGACATATTTCTTGTAGTGGGGTGGGGGTGGTGGAGGAACACAGGCGGTGGGGGCCGGCGGCCCGTGCGGTGCTCTGTATGGGAAGAATCAGAGACGAGGAAGAAGAAGGGTTAGGAGACGTAGGATCTTCATCCAACCGCCTAAAATGGTCGACTGACCCAAATGACAAAAGTCACGCGACTTGCATGCACACATGCCTTTATATTCAGTACCATCATCATACCTGCTTAGCACTGCTCCTGAACCCATCAAGCTAAACAACGTGCCACTCATAATTCCAAACTTGTTGCTCAAGTACGAATCTGATATGATGCTAATATTACTAAAATAGATAACATTTAATTGGCCAGCTAATGTTCCTACTTTACTTTCGAAAAAGCACGTGCACCACATATAGAGAGATAGCAGGGAGTTGTTTTCTTAATGCGCTCTGGTTCATCATGTGTGGGCACTGCGCAACGAACATTTTATTATCCAAAATCTGCTTGCTCTTCTTTAGCATGTTCCTCTTCCGTTCTTCTTTAATAAGTACTCCCTCCATTCCTAAATACAAGTCTTTGAATAGATTCCACCATGGACTACATATGGAGCAAAATGAGTGAATCTACACTCTAAAATGTATCTGGATACATCTGTATGTGATCCATAGTGGAAATCTCTACCAAGACTTATATTTTGGAACGGAGGGAGTATGATAGTAGTACAGTATGTTCCTTGTAGTGAAGATGAGCAGGGACATTTGCAGCGTAGAGGTCTATACGGTCGGTTAGTATGGACACTTTGAACTCTTCGGGCCTCTTTGATTCATAGGATTTTGTAAACATGGGAATAGGATTTGTAGTGGCCTGCCCACTTGAATCCTATAAGAATAGCAAGGAAATGCGGGGAGCTGTGTCACGTTTGAGAGTTACACTAATATTAATAGTACCGCACCTTCAGTTGAAGAGGGCTGGTATCCGAAGCCTTTCTAGCCGTACCGACAATACTAGCACATATATTCTAGCAAGTTCCACTTTGCTGATTTTACTCTGATACTTACGGTTTTCCCATTATATCTACACTATGATCTGTGTAGCTGCTTTGTGTCGCACTAGCAGCAGTCCACTCTTGAAGCTAAACACCACAATGACTTACAAAATTGGCACCAAGGCATTGAGTGCCATTCTAGATGCAATGAAACTCATACGCTCCCCACCTGTTGACTCTTGTTCAGAATATGATCCTAATGACTCTTGTTCAAAATTGCCACATATAGAGAGACAACATGGAATTGCATTTCTTTGGGCGCTATGATTCATCATGAGTGGGCAACCAACATTGTATGCAATTAAGCGAAACCTCAAGAATATGCTTCCTCTTTTGTTCTTTAACATGTTCCTCTTTTGTTATTCTGTATTTAGTACGTACAGTATGTTCCTTGTCAGGAAGGGGAGCAGGGACATCTGCAGTCAACAGCTGATAGAGCTGGCATGTACTTGATCGATAGGCTTTGAATTACTAGTGGCAATACAACACCGTATTTTCAAGCCAGTTCCACTTTCCCGATTTATATATCGTGGTTATGGTGTACCCCTTTTATGTACACTATGATCTGCCTAGTTGCTGTGTGCTCTTGTTATCATGGTTTGGCAATAAAACTCTCTGTACAGTATATTTTGAACCTATCATCTGCCAACTATCCTTACTTCTGCAGCCTATATTTTTGTGTACTTGTGCCAGATTATATAAATGCACGCACCATATTACAACACACATGAGCTCTCTCATTAGAATCCAGTGATAGCACACAAGTGTTTACAGGGGCGCCCCTATATTAGAATATCCTCTGCATTACAAAGATAATCTCACAACTATTTATGTTTTCATGGTTCTCAGATATTATACGTAATTACAGTGAATATCAGAATCCACGCATTAGAAGAATATTGTGGAACACTGCAATGACTTACAAAATTGGCACCAAGGCATTGAGTGCCATTCTGGATGCAATGAAACTCATACGCTCCCCACCTGTAGATTCTTGTTCAGAATATGATCCTAATGACTATTCTAACCTCGAGGAGTCAAAGGAAGATGGCTTGTCATGTTCACCCATCAAGGTGCCTGCTCTAATTTGGCAAGGTTTTATTGATTGCGCGTATCTTGCATATGTTGTCTTGCATTTCTTCTACTTTGTTGCACCGCCATCTTCTTAGTTTACTCATCATATATGTCGAGATGCCATGCCCATCCATTATAAATACATATTCCATCTATCGTCATACCATGTTTTTCCACTCAGATGCTGTTCTTGTGCATCAGACATCAAAAAGGAAGAGGGTGATTGCCGAACCTGAAGGAGCACCACTGAAGTCCTTGAAAAACGTGGTTGTGCCGGAGAAATCAGACATCACCCCACTTATATTGGCTGTACAACCAGTGACACAAAACGTAGGACCGACTCCAGCAGACCATAGCCATACTTCACTGGCCACACCACTAGCCCCACCATACAGGACCTGCACTCCAGCAAAAGGTATGCCGATTTCAGTTGCCATAGCACCAGCCGTACCACAGAAAAATCCCACTCCAGCAAAAAGTACAGCAAGTACACCGGCCGAAGACCTATCCCAACTGTAGAGACGGACAATTCCTGCAGATTGGAACCCCATTCCAGTTATTCCCAGTTTAAAAGACAATGCTTTTAATGTTGTTAGAGACTACGTGCATATATTCCCATCATTGGAAGATTATAGTGAAGACAGACACCATTTTTACATCTTCCAGTCCCACTTACGTGTAAGTGCTATTATTCATGGTAATTATTTTCCTGTTTTCTGCTGAATGAACACATCAATGATTTACATTACATTGTTGTAAGTAGGCAAGGGTCAATCTAGATAGTCATCACGAGCAAAGCTTGCTTGCTCTTTTCAAGGAAGCATTGCAGCAGTATTTGTGTTACCTGAGGAAATCACACTTTGATGGCAAGTCTATAAATGAATTTCTGGTGAAGTCTCTTGTGCTAAATTTAGAAGACATTGAATGGAAAAACCTTGTTATGCACTGGTCTCGTTCCGAGGATGAGGTACTGTCTATGATATCGCATGACAATTTGAACTTCTACTTTTCCGCATGTGCCTTACGGATCTTTTTTGCAAGAAATCTGCTCAAAAAAGAATTCCGATTTGAGAAGAACGATAGGATATCGCAAATATGCTGCCCGCTGCTTTGCTCTTGTTAGTACTTGTTGTCCTGTATCACTGTACTTGCATACATAACTGGTTCAGCTTGCTTATCAATTGTTCACTCCAAATTATCTGATCTGTATGAATGGTTACATTAGTGTAGAATATATCCAATGCCAATGAATTTTTTTAGCTCTGCATTGTTCTTGTAAGTACCTGCTGTTCTTTATCAGTGTACTTATATTGACAGGTAGTTGTTCATGTACCATCACTCTGTAGCTTATTTTCCTTTGCCGTCCATTTTCTACACATAAGATCTATATTTACTCTTACCATAAGGTTGGATAACAATGATGGTACTGAAGAAGTTTAGCTCTGCATTGCTCTTGGCTGTACCTTTTGCCTGTATCGCTGTACTTACATTTATAGCTACTTGGTTATGTAGCATCACTCTTCATCTTATCTTAAATATTCTCCATTTTTTCTTATATTGTCATATCTATATTTACTCTTAACAAAATGTAGAATAAAGGCAATGCTTATGAAGAAGATTCTGTGGTAACTTCTTGAATTGCCCCCCATCAACATGGACAAGGGCTTTATAGAGCCTGCCTTCACCAATAATGTAAGTTTGTCCTTCTCAAGCCTTCAAACTTTGTTGTGTATATTTGGTTAGGCATGACTGCAACAGGTGTTTATTTTAGTGTTTGCATCAAATTGCATGTTTAAAGTTTATTATGTACTCCAGTTCGTAAACAAAAGTTTGTCCTTCCCAATTTAAGTTTTCAGTTGTACAACCAAGTTCCTACTTCATACCACATAAATTAAACTATACAGAGTAAGTGATCTTATTTTGCCAATCTGAAATGGGATAAATTGACAGCACACTAACCATTGATACTTATGAGTTCTTGATCTGTAATCTAGTGGTGTCGTGAAGCTGCCAACTCCTTCACAATGTCATTTCCTGCCATGTCTTGACCCGAACAATACCATATTGTGTTAATGCTATTTTAAACTGTGTCACTTTATTTGTCAGTAAGAAATGTGATGAATTGTCAGCACTGATACTTATATGTGCAAAACCTATCATCTGTCTGCTTGTTTATCTTTCAGAGTAGGAGGATATCAGTGTCAAACAAGTGCAGTCTCACCACCTTGCTCAGCTGCTTGCGCTGCAGCTCCCGAGAAGGGCTAACCTTTCGTGAACTCTATTGAAGTGCTGTCGATTTTGTATATTATTTTGTCGGTGTGTTTAGTTGCACTGGTGGCGATCTTTGATGCCCAGTGTATGTAATCTGCTGTCTGCTTGTGCTTTATTATCATAGTGGCGAACTTTGATGGCCAGTGGATGTAATATGTCGTAATTTATTTATTTTATAGTCTAGGTTTTTTTTCTTATTCACGATGCTGCAGTTATTTTACTGTATATTTATCCTGTCTTCGCAGTAAACCGGCCAAATCGTAAAGTTACGGTACATAATCGGGCCGTCATGCAAATCACCATGTATGATCCGCATCATGGGCCCCGTCATCTTGGTCCGTTAACAGGCCTAAATGTAAACTGGCCCACTAGTAGATTCAGGCCTTTAATAGGCTGAGTAAACCGCCGGCCCTATTTTCCCAAGAAAACTCAATGGGCCTTTAGGAGGCTGAAAATTAGGTTGGGCCTGAAACGTGCCGAACAGCTCACGCGTCGGCAGTAGGCCGAAATAGACCCCGACCCATGAATGTGCCAATCAAATCATGGGCTTATAACAAGCCAAAATTATCTCGGTCCTTATTTGGCCCAATCAGATTACCGGCTACGAGCAGGACGGATACAAACCGGGCCGTAGTTAGGCCCAACTATATGACGGGCTTTTAACAGGCCGAAATTAATATAGGGACGAAATGTTAAACGGGCCCTTAACAGGCCAAAACTAATATCAGGCCGAATTACTAAATGGGCCTTTAGCAAGTGGGCCCAAAAGCATAGCGCCGAGGTGACGGGCCAAATCTAATATGGGCCATAATTTAGCCCAAAGCCTCTTAAAGGGCCGGACCTGATCTGGGCCATAATTTGGCCCAGAATGTGGCAGGCTTTTAACGGATCGGATCTCATATGGGCCATTATTAGGCCCGGAACGTGGCAGGCCATTAATGGACTGGATCAAATATGGGCCGACATATGGCCCAAATAAGGGCAGCCAGTTAATTGGTCGGCCTACTAGGGTCCACAAAATCTTGTGGGCCTACAGCTGGGCCGATCCATTAATGTCGGCAAAATCTCGTGGGCCTTTAGCTGGGCAGGCCCATTATGGTCCAAAAATCTTGTGGGCCTTCACCTGGGCCGGCCCATTATGGCCCGCAAAAATCTTGTGGGCCTTTACCTGGGCTAGCCCATTATGGCCCGCAAAATCTTGTGGGCCTTTAGTTGGGTCGGCCCATTATGGTCCATAAAATCTTGTGGGCCTTTAGTTGGGCCGGCCCATTTAAACTTTATGGGCCACTTTTGGGCCGGTCCATGTGTTAACATATCATAGGCGCATCTCGCCCATTGGATGAGTGACACCTGTGCCAACACGGAGCTGACACGTGTTTCCTACAGCCAATGATGATTTTACACGTGGAAAATCCCCATTGGTCCGGGCTGTTAACGGGTTATCGAATCCAAAACCAGACCCAATAGCTTAACGGCGTTCCGTTACGGTGGATGCCACGTGTCGGTCACCCTTGACGAAAGCACTTCTGTGACGCGCGATTTATCGTCATGGAAGTGGACACTTCCGTGATGATAATTTTGGTAATGTCATGGAACTCTTCTATGACAGCACAAGTATGACTATCCTGATTCTGTCATAAATTTTTCATGGATGTACATGCATGACAGAAAGCGTGACCTACTATGACAAACACGTATCATCACAGAAGTGTATTTTTTTGTAGTGACGAGGCTGATGTACGGGTGCGTGCTCACTGTTACTACCCCTCCGAGTTACGTGGGCGGTGACACTGGCTACATCAAGCTGACTAGGACTGTGCCGAGCTGGGACCTTCCCGCCGATGTGGACATGGAAGACACATGGTATGATTTTGCCCCCAACGTGGTGCACGGGGACTCCAAGGAGGTTCACCTGGGCATATGCGTTACCAAGTTAAATGTTGATCATTAGTCTTCGCTCAATGTAATCCGTTGTCTAAGCATGCGGAGACTTCAATGCATGATCTTGCTCTATTGGAGTATCGCGCATGAATAAAATTGTATCCATTTATGGTTTTGTCTAGAATCTTCCATGTATGAAATTTTTACTACAGTACTGGTGAAAGACTTATGATGAACCATTTCTTACATCTCCTCTGCCCCCTTCCAAGTCATCCTGATTTAATCCCTCCGTATAGGTGTATAAGGGCATGGTTAATACTTAATAGTATAGCCCACTGTTGACTATAAGAAAGTGCGATGTCATCTGTAGCCAACATGTATAACAATTGATACTCAAAAACTAATTCTTAAAGATCATTTCTTGCAAAGCACAATAAGTGTTATTTCTTCACAAGTTTTGGATGCAGGTTGAACAGTTGAACGCTTTTGTTTGCAAAAGATACCTTTTTTATCTATTTCACCTGGATGTTTGTGAGATCTAGAGATGAAATAATATCCGAAGAAACCTATCGATACCCGTTACACATGAGATGACCCCCACACCCTTTGTCAAAATAAACAACTCCTCGATCAATTTATTTCACTGTTCCATGGAACGCACGGGCACCTTACTATAGATTAGTATGACCAAAAACTGAACTAACATTATATATGATACGATAAATGCTGATGCATGTCACCTAAGATTATCATTGAAAACTATGTTCAAATACGAATCCAACGATATAGTTTTTGTTGACATGCACTAACATTTTGTCAGTTAAATCTTTAGTCAAATTCAATGGGGATAGTAAATGAAGGAAATATGCCCTAGAGGCAATAATAAAGTTATTATTTATTTCCTTATATCATGATAAATGTTTATTATTCATGCTAGAATTGTATTAACCGGAAACATAATACATGTGTGAATACATAGACAAACAGAGTGTCACTAGTATGCATCTACTTGACTAGCTCATTGATCAAAGATGGTTATGTTTCCTAGCCATAGACATGAGTTGTCATTTGATTAACGGGATCACATCATTAGGAGAATGATGTGATTGACATGACTCATTCCGTTAGCTTAGCACCCGATCATTTAGTATGTTGCTCTTGCTTTCTTCATGACTTATACATGTTCCTATGACTATGAGATTATGCAACTCCCGTTTACGGGAAGAACACTTTGTGTGCTACCAAACATCACAACGTAACCGGGTGATTATAAAGGTGCTCTACAGGTGTCTCCGAAGGTACATGTTGGGTTGCCGTATTTCGAGATTAGGATTTGTCACTCCGATTGTCGGAGAGGTATCTCTGGGCCCTCTCGGTAATGCACATCACTTAATCCTTGCAAGCATTGCAACTAATGAGTTAGTTGCGGGATGATGTATTACGAAACGAGTAAAGAGACTTGCCGGTAACAAGATTGAACTAGGTATTGAGATACTGACGATCGAATCTCGGGCAAGTAACATACCGATGACAAAGGGAACAACGTATGTTGTTACGCGGTCTGACCGATAAAGATCTTCATAGAATATGTGGGAGCCAATATGAGCATCCAAGTTCTGCTATTGGTTATTGATTGGAGACGTGTCTCGGTCATGTCTACATAGTTCTCGAACCCGTAGGGTCCGCACGCTTAATGTTTCAATGACAGTTATATTATGAGTTTATATGTTTGGATGTACCAAAGGTTGTTCGGAGTCTCGGATGTGATCGCAGACATGATGAGGAGTCTCGAAATGGTCGAGACATGAAGATTGATATATTGGAAGCCTATGTTTGGATATCGGAAGTGTTCCGGGTGAAATCGGGATTTTACCGGAGTACCGGGAGGTTACCGGAACCCCCCGGGGACTTAATGGGCCTTAATGGGTCTTGGTGGAAGAGAGAGGAGGCGTCCAGGGCAAGGACCGCACCCCCTCCCCCTAGTCCGAATAGGACAAGGAGAGGGGGGCGGCGCCCCCCCTCCTTCTTCTCCCCCACCTCTTTCCCCTCTCTCTCCTAGTCCAACAAGGAAAAGGGGGGAGTCCTGCTCCCAATAGGAGTAGGACTCCTCCTGGCTCGCCTCTCCCTTGGCCGGCCGCACCCCCCTTGTTCCTTTATATACGGGGGCAGGGGGCACCCTAGAGGATAACAATTGATCTGTTTGATCTTTTAGCCGTCTGCGGTGCCCCCCTCCACCATAGTCCACCTCGATAATACTGTAGCGGTGCTTAGGCGAAGCCCTGCGTCGGTAGAACATCAACATCGTCACCACACCGTCGTGCTGATGAAACTCTCCCCCAACACTCGGCTGGATCGGAGTTCGAGGGACGTCATCAGACTGTACGTGTGTTGAACTCGGAGGTGCCGTGCGTTCGGTACTTGATCGGTCGGATCGTGAAGACGTACGACTACATCAACCGCGTTGTGCTAACGCTTCCGCTTTCGGTCTATGAGGGTATGTGGACAACACTCTCCCCTCTCGTTGCTATGCATCACCATGATCTTGCGTGTGCGTAGGAATTTTTTTGAAATTACTACGTTCCCCAATAGTAAAGTCATCATATCACAAAACCCAACCACTCCCAGTAATAAGTGGCCTGGTAAAATAAACGGACAAGCAACCATCACATCCCTCCGTCTTTTTTGCATTTCATCTCTCTGCATTTACTTTCTCCGGTTCATCTCGCACACTCAATCCCTAGCTACTACTCCTAGTATCCCTAGCTACTACTCCTAGGGCTAGTTCTTTTGGCGGCTTAAAAAATAAGTCGTCTCTTCCCCAACTTTTCCCATAAGACTAGTCACAGTGGAGAGTAACATTAAGGCGCCTCACTCATTTATTTGGGCTTCTAAACTACTAGTACCTCCGTCCTGGTTTATTCATCACCATTGTAATTTGTCTAAATCTTGACCAAAGATTTAACTGATAAAATGTTAATGCATGTGACATATGCAAGTACTTACAAAATGCGTACGGATACACAAGGTTTCCAAACTTTTCCTTTTACATACTTAATTAAGGACGCTAATAATTCCAAAACGTTCGGGATTTATCATTTGCGTCCCAAAACTAATGAGATCACCTTACGAAACTAAATTATATTCCTAATAAAAGCCACGACGCTCGCAGGAGCGCTTGCAGCGCGCCACGAGTGCCCTGGTGCGCGGCCGTTTCCCAGAGCGCCGACACAACGCCTCTTCCTCAGCCTCGCAACTTGCTAGGTGCTGATTGGCGGCTTGCCGGCGGGCGAGCGTGATCTCAACGGTGTGGTGATCCGGCGCCAATAGGTACTCCTCCTCGCTGGAAGCATGCACCCGGTCCACGTACCGCCAAGCGTAGATGAGGTGCTTGGGCTCGACTGCACTCAGGGCTTTGGCATGGGCGTCCTCCAACACCCTCACGGCCCTCGCACGAGCCTTCTACCAAAGAGCCAATTGCCTGGCTCTCTCGGACGCGATATAGGCCTGCCTGGCAGCTTGCCCCGCGGCGCGCTTCTCTTCCTCGGCCTTCTTCCCCGCCTCTATTTTGGCACGCTCTGCCGGAGGCAAAGCCTCCCACAAGGCGATATCCATTTATTTCCAAAGCTCCTCAAGGCTGGGGGGCTCGGCGGGCGGCGTCGTGTTCTCCTTGTAGCGGGGAGTCGACGCGTCCTTTGACGCGCGTGCTGGCGAGATTGGGAACGCCGACGCGTCCACCTCGACGCGTCGCGGCGAGGAGCGAAATGTCGATGCATACCTCTCGACTAGTGGCGGCGAGGAACGGAATGGTGACGCGTCCTCCTCGACTAGTGGCGGCGAGGAACGGAATAGCGACGCGTGACCATCCGCGCGATGCAGCGAGGGGCGCCTAGGGCTTGGGAGGGGGGATGCCATGGTGGTCGACGTGAGAGGGAGGGGGAGGAGATAGTGATGAACGTGAGCGTTCTTCCAAATGCCGTGGGAGACGCAGTATTTATAGCGAGCAATGGCACACCTACGTAATATATGGACTGAGCTTCACTGACTTAACTGCAGGTCCAGTTGCGTCACTGACATGTGGGCCAAATGCCTGTTGAGCCCACATGTCAGTGACCCAATGCACCTACAGTTAAGTAACTGAAGCAGCTACGTGGGCATATTTGTTGGAGTAAATTACGGGTGAGGGAAGGTGTGGAAATATGCTGGTCACAATGGATTGGACGAGCGCAGGGGAGGAGAGTCATGCATGCAGATTTTTTTCCACACGGGGTGGAGTGGTGGGACTGATGGAGGGAGAAGGAGAGTCAAGCAGGCGTTCAGATTTCAAGGTGCACTAGATTATTGCATGTGATGATTAAGCTGGCCATAGTGGTGGTAATGTGGTACTCCCTCCTTTCCAATTTATAGGGCTTAATTTGAAAATCTCTTCAACCAAGGTAGATGATGAATGGTGGAATTAATTCCGTAGTTTGCAAAAGTACTTAATTGGTACTCTCGTTTTTCTCAAAATTTTGTGTAAACTGATGCATTAATTACACCACATGCATGCATGACCACTCCTATAAAAATCTCAGTTGGTGGTGATGGTATGTCTGCCTCTAGACAACGTGACCCGTTCGATCTACTTGGAACCAACGGCTGAGATGTGTGTGCATAGAGACATGGCGTTGCCACCAGAGGTACTATATAGAAGATATTTACCCACCTCTGCCACTGTATAAAATACGGAACTACTCATTCTAGCCTCATTTCCTTTCTGGTTCATCTCCTTGCATTCTTGCCGGCGGCGGCGAAGGTTCCTGAAGATGGAGTCCAGACTCTAGAAACCACTACAAAAACTATTCCACTGCATCTATCTTGGTAAGAGTAGGTGAAAATTTTGAATCGAGCCCTTTGAACTAGAAGGGAGGTAGTGGTACTCTAATAGCTAACCTTGTTGTGATGACTAGATAGGACATGGCACACACCTGGACGGAGGAACTAGTCTGCATTGTGCATTTCAGTTTTGTATGAAGTCAATGTACCTCTACTTTGACCAAACTTATAGAAAAATGTACATCAACATTCACAATGTCAAATCAATATTTCTATACTCATTATAAACCGTAGTTTTTATACTCATTATAATCAGTAATGTATATATTGATATTTTAGTATAAATTTGGTCAAAAACTTTGCAAATGGTTGACGGAAGTAAAAAGGACCAGAGGGAGTATCATGCATGCGGAGTAGGAAATTTTTTTTGCTCATTTATAGCCGGTCGAAGTCTCAAAGGGCGCGACCGCGCGAGGGAGGGGAAGGTCGTGGGAGGCGCGACGGTTGAGGGAATTAAGTGATGTTACATCCATGCGCCGGCATGGCGTGCGAACATGCAGAAGCTATACCGTCAGGCCTATGATATGGGTCTAGTAGACATGACATCTAGTGGGTCCCGCATAGTACTCGAGAACTCTTTGGGGGCTTGCAGACATTTATCCACCGGGCAAGCCAACAACCCCACGCCGTTCGCACGCCCTACTCATCCCCGTTGAGGGAGTACTAGATTAGGGGGTGTCCGGATGGCCGGACTATACCTTCAGCCGGACTCCTGGACTATGAAGATACAAGATTGAAGACTTCGTCCCGTGTCCGGAAGGGACTTTCCTTGGCGTGGAAGGCAAGCTTGGCGGTACGGATATGTAGATCTCCTGCCATTGTAACCGACTTTGTGTAACCCTAACCCTCTCCGGTGTCTATATAAACCGGAGGGTTTTAGTCCGTAGGATAACATATAGAACAACAATCATACCATAGGCTAGCTTCTAGGGTTTAGCCTCTCCGATCTCGTGGTAGATCTACTCTTGTACTTCCCATATCATCAATATTAATCAAGCAGGACGTAGGGTTTTACCTCCATCAAGAGGGCCCGAACCTAGGTAAAACTTCGTGTCCCTTGCCCCCTGTTACCATCCGGCCTAGACGCACAGTTCGGGACCCCCTACCCGAGATCCGCCGGTTTTGACACTGACATTGGTGCTTTCATTGAGAGTTCCTCTGTGTCGTCGCCATCAGGAAGGATGCCTCGTCCCGTCTTTAAAGACGGCACCGTTGCTAAGGGAGCCTTGGCTGTCGGCCAAACCCTCCGGCTAGGTGGTTTTCTTATGATCGCCTGTTCGACTTCTACGCCGACGATGACCTCTCGAGCCATCGAAAACAATCTTCATGTCAGCTCGGAACTCGCCGAGCAGTTAGATCCAATTGAGCTCTCCTCCATAAACGAGCTCTTGGATCGCATCGCCGCCCTGGGAATTGTTGGGGAACGTTGCAGAAAACAAAAAAATTCCTACGGTTTCACCAAGATCCATCTATGAGTTCATCTAGCAACGAGTGATCGGATTGCATCTACATACCTTTGTAGATCACGCGCGGAAGCGTTCAAAGAACGGGGATGAGGAAGTTGTACTCGACGTGATCCAAATCACCGGAGATCCTAGCGCCGAATGGACGGCACCTCCGCGTTCAACACATGTACGGTCAGCGTGATGTCTCCTCCTTCTTGATCCAGCAAGGGGGAAGGAGAGGTTGATGAAGATCCAACAGCACGATGGCGTGGTGGTGGATGCAGTAGTCACCGCAGCAGGCCTTCGCCGTTCTCTACGGAGGAGGAGGAGGTCTTGGAGGGGAGAGGGAGGCGCCAGGGGCATGGGTGCGGCTTCCCTCCCTCCCCCCCTCTGTATATAGGGTCCCCAGGGGGCCGCCGGCCCTGGAGATCCAATCTCCCAAGGGGGCGGCGGCCAAGGGGGGTGGAGTGCCCCCAAGGCAAGTGGGGCGCCCCCCACCCTAGGGTTCCCAACCCTAGGCGCAGGGGGAAGGCCCAAAGGGGGGCACAACAGCCCACTAGGGGCTGGTTCCCCTCCCACTTCAGCCCATGGGGCCCTCCGGGATAGGTGGCCCCACCCGGTGGACCCCCGGGACCCTTCCGGTGGTCCCGGTACAATACCGGTGACCCCGAAACTTGTCCGGATGGCCGAAATAGCACTTCCTATATATAATTCTTTACCTCTGGACCGTTCCGGAACTCCTCGTGACGTCCGGGATCTCATCCGGGACTCCGAACAACTTTCGGGTTACTGCATATACATATCTCTACAACCCTAGCGTCACCGAACCTACGGGTTCGGGAGACATGTAGACATGACCGAGATGGCTCTCCGGTCAATAACCAACAGCGGGATCTGGATACCCATGTTGGCTCCCACATGCTCCTCGATGATCTCATCAGATGAACCACGATGTCGAGGATTCAAGCAACCCCGTATACAATTCCCTTTGTCAATCGGTACGTTACTTGCCTGATATTCGATCGTCGGTATCCCAATACCTCGTTCAATCTCGTTACCGGCAAGTCACTTTACTCGTACCGTAATGCATGATCCCGTGACCAGACACTTGGTCACTTTGAGCTCACTGTGATGATGCATTACCGAGTGGGCCCGGAGATACCTCTCCGTCATACGGAGTGACAAATCCCAGTCTCGATTCGTGTCAACCCAACAGACACTTTCGGAGATACCCATAGTATACCTTTATAGTCACCCAGTTACGTTGTGATGTTTGGTACACCCAGAGCACTCCTACGGTATCCGGGAGTTACACGATCTCATGGTCTAAGTAAAAGATACTTGACATTGCAAAAACTCTAGCAAACGAACTATACGATCTTGTGCTATGTTTAGGATTAGGTCTTGTCCATCACATCATTCTCCTAATGATGTGATCTCGTTATCAATGACATCCAATGTCCATAGTTAGGAAACCATGACTATCTGTTGATCAACGAGCTAATCAACTAGAGGCTTACTAGGGACATGTTGGTGTCTATGTATTCACACATGTATTACGATTTCCGGATAACACAATTATAGCATGAATAAAAGACAATTATCATGAACAAGGAAATATAATAATAATCCTTTTATTATTGCCTGTAGGGCATATTTCCAACAGTCTCCCACTTGCACTAGAGTCAATAATCTAGTTACATTGTGATGAATTGAACACCCATGGAATTCTGGTGTTGATCATGTTTTGCTCTAGGGAGTGGTTTAGTCAACGGATCTGCTACATTCAGGTCCGTATATACTTTACAAATCTCTATGTCTCCATTTTGAACACTTTCACGAATGGAGTTGAAGCGACGCTTGATATGCCTGGTCTTCCTGTGAAACCTGGGCTCCTTGGCAAGGGCAATAGCTCCAGTGTTGTCACAGAAGAGAGTCATCGGGCCCGACGCATTGGGTATGACTCCTAGGTCGGTAATGAACTCCTTCACCCAGACTGCTTCGTGTGCTGCCTCCGAGGCTGCCATGTACTCCGCTTCACATGTAGATCCCGCCACAACGCTTTGCTTGCAACTGCACCAGCTTACTGCCCCACCATTCAAAATATACACGTATCCGGTTTGTGACTTAGAGTCATCCAGATCTATGTCAAAGCTAGCGTCGATGTAACCCTTTACGACAAGCTCTTCGTCACCTCCATAAACGAGAAACATTTCCTTAGTCCTTTTCAGGTACTTCAGGATATTCTTGACCGCTGTCCAGTGTTCCTTGCCGGGATTACTTTGGTACCTTCCTACCAAACTTACGGCAAGGTTTACATCAGGTCTGGTACACAGCATGGCATACATAATAGAACCTATGGCTGAGGCATAGGGGATGACACTCATCTCTTCTATATCTTCTGCCGTGGTCAGACATTGAGCTGAGCTCAATTTCATACCTTGCAACACAGGCAAGAACCCCTTCTTAGACTAATCCATATTGAACTTCTTCAATATCTTATCAAGGTATATGCTTTGCGAAAGACCTATGAGGCGTCTTGGTCTATCTCTATAGATCTTGATGCCTAATATATAAGCAGCTTCTCCAAGGTCCTTCATTGAAAAACTCTTATTCAAGTAGGCCTTAATGCTGTCCAAAAGTTCTATATCATTTCCCATCAAAAGTATGTCATCTACATATAATATGAGAAATGCTACAGAGCTCGCACTCACTTTCTTGTAAACACGGGCTTCTCCATAAGTCTGCATAAACCCAAACGCTTTGATCATCTCATCAAAGCGAATGTTCCAACTCCGAGATGCTTGCACCAGCCCATAAATGGATCGCTGGAGCTTGCATACCTTGTTAGCATTCTTAGGGTCGACAAAACCTTTCGGCTGCATCATATACAGTTCTTCCTTAAGATAACCATTAAGGAATGCCGTTTTGACATCCATTTGCCATATCTCATAATCATAGTATGCGGCAATTGCTAACATGATTCTGACGGACTTCAGCTTTGCTACGGGAGAGAAAGTCTCATCGTAGTCAACCCCTTGAACTTGTCGATAACCCTTAGCGACAAGTCGAGCTTTATAGATGGTAACATTACCATCCGCGTCCGTCTTCTTCTTAAAGATCCATTTGTTTTCTATCGCTCGCCGATCATCGGGCAAGTCTGTCAAAGTCCACACTTTGTTTTCATACATGGATCCTATCTTGGATTGCATGGCTTCAAGCCATTTGTTGGAATCGGGGCCCGCCATTGCTTCTTCATAGTTCGAAGGTTCACCGTTATCCAACAACATGATTTCTAAGACAGGGTTGCCGTACCACTCTGGTGCGGAACGTGTCCTTGTGGACCTACGAAGTTCAGTAGCAACTTGATCTGAAGTTTCATGATCATCATCATTAACTTCCTCTCTAGTCGGTGCAGGTACCTCAGGAACATTTTCTTGAGCTGCGCTGCTTACCGGTTCAAGAGGTAATACTTCATCAAGTTCCACTTTCCTCCCACTTATTTCTTTCGAGAGAAACTCTTTCTCTAGAAAGGATCCATTCTTGGCAACAAAGATCTTGCCTTCGGATCTGAGGTAGAAGGTATACCCAATAGTTTCTTTAGGGTATCCTATGAAGACGCATTTTTCCGACTTGGGTTCGAGCTTTTCAGGTTGAAGTTTCTTGACATAAGCATCGCATCCCCAAACTTTTAGAAACGACAGCTTAGGCTTCTTCCCAAACCACAATTCATACGGTGTCGTCTCAACGGATTTCGACGGAGCCCTATTTAAAGTGAATGCGGCAGTCTCTAAAGCATAGCCCCAAAATGATAGCGGTAAATTGGTAAGAGACATCATAGATCGCACCATATCTAATAGAGTGCGATTACGACGTTCGGACACACCATTACACTGAGGTGTTCCAGGCGGCGTGAGTTGTGAAACTATTCCACATTTTGTTAAGTGTGTACCAAATTCGTGACTCAAGTATTCTCCTCCACGATCTGATCGCAAAAACTTGATTTTTCTGTCACGTTGATTCTCAACCTCACTCTGAAATTCCTTGAACTTTTCAAAGGTTTCAGACTTGTGTTTCATTAAGTAGACATACCCATATCTACTCAAGTCATCAGTGAGGGTGAGAACATAACGATAGCCACCACGAGCCTCAACACTCATTGGACCGCACACATCAGTATGTATGATTTCCAATAGGTTGGTTGCTCGCTCCATTGTTCCTGAGAACGGAGTCTTGCTCATCTTACCCATGAGGCATGGTTCGCACGTGTCAAATGATTCGTAATCAAGAGACTCTAAAAGTCCATCTGCATGGAGCTTCTTCATGCGTTTTACACCTATGTGACCAAGGCGGCAGTGCCATAAGTATGTGGGACTATCATTATCAACCTTACATCTTTTGGTATTCACACTATGAATATGTGTAGCATTACGCTCGAGATTCATTAAGAATAAACCATTCACCATAGGAGCATGACCATAAAACATATCTCTCATATAAATAGAACAACCATTATTCTCGGATTTAAATGAGTAGCCATCTCGAATTAAACGAGATCCTGATACAATGTTCATGCTCAAAGCTGGTACTAAATAACAATTATTAAGGTTTAAAACTAATCCCGTGGGTAAATGTAGAGGTAGCGTGCCGACGGCGATCACATCGACCTTGGAACCATTCCCGACGCGCATCGTCACCTCGTTCTTCGCCAGTCTCCGTTTATTCCGCAGCTCCTGCTTTGAGTTACAAATGTGAGCAACCGCACCGGTATCAAATACCCAGGAGCTACTACGAATACTGGTAAGGTACACATCAATTACATGTATATCACATATACCTTTTGTGTTGCCGGCCTTCTTGTCCGCTAAGTACTTGGGGCAGTTCCGCTTCCAGTGACCACTTCCCTTGCAATAAAAGCACTCAGTCTCGGGCTTGGGTCCATTCTTTGGCTTCTTCCCGACAGCTTGCTTACCGGGCGCGGCAACTCCCTTGTCGTCCTTCTTGAAGTTCTTTTTACCTTTGCCTTTCTTGAACTTGGTGGTTTTATTGACCATCAACACTTGATGTTCCTTTTTGACTTGTACCTCTGCTGATTTCAGCATTGAAAATACCTCAGGAATGGTCTTTTCCATCCCCTGCATATTGAAGTTCATCACAAAGCTCTTGTAGCTCGGTGGAAGCGACTGAAGGATTCTGTCAATGACCGCGTCATCTGGGAGATTAACTCCCAGCTGAGTTAAGCGGTTATGTAATCCAGACATAGTGAGTATGTGCTCACTGACAGAACTATTTTCCTCCATCTTACAGCTGAAGAACTTGTCGGAGACTTCATATCTCTCGACCCGGGCATGAGCTTGAAAAACCATTTTCAGCTCTTCGAACATCTCATATGCTCCGTGTCTCTCAAAACGCTTTTGGAGCCCCGGTTCTAAGCTTTAAAGCATGCCGCACTGAACGAGGGAGTAGTCATCAGCACGTGTCTGCCAAGCGTTCATAACGTCTTGGTTCTGTGGGACGGGTGCGTCACCTAGTGGTGCTTCTAGGACATAATCTTTCTTGGCAGCTATGAGGATGATCCTCAGGTTCCGGACCCAGTCCGTATAATTGCTGCCATCGTCTTTCAGCTTGATTTTCTCTAGGAACGCGTTGAAGTTGAGGACAACGTGGGCCATTTGATCTACAAGACATATTGTAAAGATTTGAGACTAAGTTCATGATAATTAAGTTCATCTAATCAAATTATATAATGAACTCCCACTCAGATAGACATCCCTCCAGTCATCTAAGTATAACATGATCCGAGTTAACTAGGCCGTGTCCGATCATCACGTGAGATGGACTAGTCAACATCGGTGAACATCTTCATGTTGATCGTATCTTCTATACGACTCATGCTCGACCTTTCGGTCTTCTGTATTCCGAGGCCATGTCTGTACATGCTAGGCTCGTCAAGTCAACCTAAGTGTTTGCATGCGTAAATCTGTCTTACACCCGTTGTATGTGAACATTGGAATCTATCACACCCGATCATCACGTGGTGCTTCGAAACAACGAAATGTCGCAACGGTGCACAGTTAGGGGAAACACTTTCTTGAAATTATTATGAGGGATCATCTTATTTACTACCGTCATTCTAAGTAAACAAGATGCAAAAACATGATAAACATCACATGCAATCAAATAATAATAGTGACATGATATGGCCAATATCACATAGCTCCTTTGATCTCCATCTTGGGGCTCCATGATCATCTTGTCACCGGCATGACACCATGATCTCCATCATCGTGTCTCCATGAAGTTGCTCACTAACTATTACTTCTACTACTATGGCTAACACGTTTAGCAATAAAGTAAAGTAATTTACATGGTGTTTCTCAATGACACGCGGGTCATACAAAAAATAAAGACAACTCCTATGGCTCCTGCCGGTTGTCATACTCATCGACATGCAAGTCGTGATTCCTATTACAAGAACATGATCTCATACATCACATATATATCATTCATCATTCATCACAACTTTGGCCATATCACATCACAAAGCACTTGCTGCAAAAACAAGTTAGACGTCCTCTAATTGTTGTTGCAAGTTTTACATGGCTGCAATAGGGTTCTAGCAAGAACGTTTTCTTACCTACGTAAAAGCCACAACGTGATTTGTCAACTTCTATTTACCCTTCATAAGGACCCTTTTCATCGAATCCGCTCCAACTAAAGTGGGAGAGACAGACACACGCTAGCCACCTTATGCAACTAGTGCATGTCAGTCGGTGGAACCAGTCTCATGTAAGCGTACGTGTAAGGTCGGTCCGGGCCGCTTCATCCCACAATACCGCTGAAGCAAAATAAGACTAGTAGCGGCAAGAAAGTTGACAACATCTACGCCCACAACAAATTGTGTTCTACTCGTGCAAAGAGAACTACGCATAGACCTAGCTCATGATGCCACTGTTGGGGAACGTTGCAGAAAACAAAAATTTTCCTACGGTTTCACCAAGATCCATCTATGAGTTCATCTAGCAACGAGTGATCGGATTGCATCTACATACCTTTGTAGATCACGTGCGGAAGCGTTCAAAGAACGGGGATGAGGAAGTCGTACTCGACGTGATCCAAATCACCAGAGATCCTATCACCGAACGGACGGCACCTCCGCGTTCAACACACGTACGGTCAGCGTGACGTCTCCTAATTCTTGATCCAGCAAGGGGGAAGGAGAGGTTGATGAAGATCCAGCAGCACGACGGCGTGGTGGTGGATGCAGTAGTCACTGCAGCAGGGCTTCGCCGTTCTCTACGGAGGAGGAGGAGGTCTTGGAGGGGAGAGGGAGGCGCCAGGGGCATGGGTGCGGCTACCCTCCCTCCCCCCCTCTATATATAGGGTCCCCGGGGGGGCCGGCCCTGGAGATCCAATCTCCCAAGGGGGCGGCGGCCAAGGGGGGTGGAGTGCCCCCCAAGGCAAGTGGGGCGCCCCCCACCCTAGGGTTCCCAACCCTAGGCGCAGGGGGAAGGCCCAAAGGGGGGCGCACCAGCCCACTAGGGGCTGGTTCCCCTCCCACTTCAGCCCATGGGGCCCTCCGGGATAGGTGGCCCCACCTGGTGGACCCCCGGGACCCTTCTGGTGGTCCCGGTACAATAACGGTGACCCCGAAACTTGTCTCGATGGCCGAAATAGCACTTCCTATATATAATTCTTTACCTCCGGACCATTCCAGAACTCCTCGTGACGTCCGGGATCTCATCCGGGACTCCAAACAACTTTCGGGTTACTGCATATACATATCTCTACAACCCTAGCGTCACCGAACCTTAAGTGTGTAGACCCTACGGGTTCGGGAGACATGTAGACATGACCGAGATGGCTCTCCGGTCAATAACCAACAGCAGGATCTGGATACCCAAGTTGGCTCCCACATGCTCCTCGATGATCTCATCGGATGAACCACGATGTCGAGGATTCAAGCAACCCCGTATACAATTCCCTTTGTCAATCGGTACGTTACTTGCCCGAGATTCGATCATCGGTATCCCAATACCTCGTTCAATCTCGTTACCGGCAAGTCACTTTACTCGTACCGTAATGCATGATCCCATGACCAGACACTTGGTCACTTTGAGCTCATTGTGATGATGCATTACCGAGTGGGCCTAGAGATACCTCTCCGTCATACGGAGTGACAAATCCCAGTCTCGATCCGTGTCAACCCAACAAACACTTTTGGAGATACCCGTAGTATACCTTTATAGTCACCCAGTTACGTTGTGACGTTTGGTACACCCAGAGTACTCCTACGGTATCCGGGAGTTACACGATCTCATGGTGTAAGGAAAAGATACTTGACATTGGAAAAACTCTAGCAAACGAACTATACGATCTTGTGCTATGTTTAGGATTAGGTCTTGTCCATCACATCATTCTCCTAATGATGTGATCTCGTTATCAATGACATCCAATGTCCATAGTCAGGAAACCATGACTATCTGTTGATCAACGAGCTAGTCAACTAGAGGCTTACTAGGGACATGTTGGTGTCTATGTATTCACACATGTATTACGATTTCCGGATAACACAATTATAGCATGAATAAAAGACAATTATCATGAACAAGGAAATATAATAATAATCCTTTTATTATTGCCTCTAGGGCATATTTTGTGTAACCCTAACCCTCTCGGGTGTCTATATAAACCGGAGGGTTTTAGTCCGTAGGACAACATATAGAACAACAATCATACCATAGGCTAGCTTCTAGGGTTTAGCCTCTCCTATCTCTTGGTAGATCTACTCTTGTACTTCCCATATCATCAATATTAATCAAGCAGGACGTAGGGTTTTACCTCCATCAAGAGGGCCCGAACCTAGGTAAAACTTCGTGTCCCTTGCCTCCTGTTACCATCCGGCCTAGACGCACAGTTTGGGACCCCCTACCCGAGATCTGCCGGTTTTGACACTGACATTGGTGCTTTCATTGAGAGTTCCTCTGTGTCGTCGCCATCAGGAAGGATGCCTCGTCCCGTCTTTAAAGACGGCACCGTTGCTAAGGGAGCCTTGGCTGTCGGCCAAACCCTCCAGCTAGGTGGTTTTCTTATGATTGCCTGTTCGGCTTCTACGCCGACGATGACCTCTCGAGCCATCGAAAACAATCTTCATGTCAGCTCGGAACTCGCCGAGCAGTTAGATCCAATGGAGCTCTCCTCCATAAACGAGCTCTTGGATCGCATCGCCGCCCTGGGAGTCGCTACGGATTACGACCATATTGGGCCTAAACCCGATCTGAGAGAGATTAACTCTCCCCAAGTCTCCCATCACGTTGCCGTGGTAGAGGGACAGTGCGGCGACCCTTCATCTATCTTAAGGACTAGCTACGTCCTGATTCCCGATCCCTCCGAGCTGGATACCTGCGGAGGGGAGGATATCACTCAAAACCTGAACTTAGAGTTAGGCGATGGGTTGGATTCATTGGACAACATCCAGGAATCCAAATTTTCGAGTTCGGAAATTCCTCAGCCTCTGAGCCTCAGATTGGGTGAGGCTTTGGATTTAATTACACCCACTCACCCGAACATAAGCGATCTATCCCAAATCAGGCAAGAGCCCGATGAAACAGTACATCATTACTGGGCCAGATTCCTCCTTGTTAGGAATAGGATAAAGGACTGCCGCGAGGAAGACACAATCTCAATCTTCTGCAATAATTGCACGAACAAGGGAATCCTCAACGCCATAAGTCGCCGTGATATTACACACTTCGCTGACTTAGCGTCCATTGTACGAAATTACTGTGCAATGGAAAGCGCCTGGAAAACCAAAATAAAATTTTGGGACGATCCGGCCCTGAATACAAACCCAGTCCGAAATAAAAGGGTGCATCATCGCTAGACACCCGGGTCAAACACCAAAAAGCAAAAACCCTCTACAGGGCATGGAACCGTACTGGAAGGATGGCTTACTGGACCCTGTAAAATTCACAGTACAGAGGACGCCACACCAACTCACGGCCTTAGAGCATGTTGGATACTCTGGCAGGTGGCCAAAATTGGCGAAGATCTCCTAATTCCGGAGGCCACAGAAAGCCACCCCAGAGACACCAATACGGTATTAACAGTCTTTGAGACTTTCACATCAAATAAATTGCGAAAAAGGACACTCCGCAGCCTTGCCGAAGTCTACCAAGTAGCAACAATAAATCCATGGAGTGACACGGCTATTACCTTTAACGCCAGTGATGAACCTAAATTCCGAACAGCCCGAGCACCAGCCGCATTGGTCCTTAGTCCAATAGTGGACGACTTTTGTCTTACCAAGGTACTCATGGACGGCGGCAACGGATTTAACCTCATTTATGGGGAAACCCTTCAAAAAAATGGAAATAGATTGGAACCACATTGAGCGAAGCAGCACAACCTTTAGAGGAATAATCCCCAGTCGGGAAGCGCGCTGTACAGGAAAAATCACACTAGATGTGGTGTTCGGCACGCCGAATAATTACAGGTCCGAAGAGGTCACGTTCCATGTGGCTCCGTTCAGCAGCGGTTATCACGCTCTGCTAGGGCGGGAAGCGTTTACAATCTTCCAAGCAATACCCCATTACGGGTACATGAAGCTCAAGATGCCCGGGCCTAACGGGATCATCACTCTCGCCAGTGATCCGGACATAGCACTCCGCGCCGAAAACAAGACAGCCGCACTGGCCCTCGAGGCACTATCCAAAGCCCTAGCGGCTGAAGAACTGACTGCGCTACGCTCCATAGTGAATAGGGACAATGTGGTACTCGACAAAAGATCCAAGTCCACCTCCTTTAAACCGGCGGACGAAATAGTCAAATTCCAGGTCCATCCAATGGACCCCAATAAAACAGCTTCCATCGGGGCACAGTTAAACCCTGAGGTAGACGCTGCACTGCGAGAGTTCCTACGAGAGAACTGGGACATTTTCGCCTGGCACCCTTCAGACATGCCAGGAATCCCACGCAGGCTGGCCGAGCACAGCTTAAATATCCTAAAAGGATTCAAACCTGTCAAACAAGCTCTTCGGCGTTTTTCCGAACCTAAGAGACAGGCCATGGGAGAGGAGCTAGCAAAGCTATTGGAGGCCGGATTCATCAGAGATATAAAACATCCGGACTGGCTAGCAAACCTGGTGATGGTACCAAAGAAGGACAAATCCTGGCGCCTGTGCGTTGATTTTAAAGACCTTAACAAGGCTTGCCCAAAGGACCCCTCCCCCCTACCCCGCATCGATCAAATTATCGACGCTACCGCAGGACACGATTCGTTGTGTTTCCTCGATGCATATTCCAGCTACCATCAAATCAAGATGGCAGAGTCAGACCAAGCCGCAACGACATTTATCACACCATACGGCCCATTCTGCTTCAACACAATGCCCTTCAGGCTCAAAAACGCCGGCGCAACATATCAGCGCATGATTCAGACATGTCTGGCAAACCAGATCGGCAAAACAATGGAGGCATGTGTAGATGATGTGGTCATCAAAACAAGACATGTCGAATCTCTAGTAGACGACTTGAGGCTCACATTTGATAACCTCCGAACATACGACATCAAGCTCAACCCGGAAAAATGCGTTTTCGGCGTCCCAGCCGGAAAGCTCTTGGGCTTCATTGTATCCGATAGAGGAATTGAAGCAAATCCAGCCAAGATCCGAGCTCTGTCACAATTGGATATCCCAAAGGACCTCAAACAAATACAAAAGTTAACCGGATGCGTGGCGGCTCTAAGCCGCTTTATCTCCCGCTTGGGAGAAAAGGCCCTACCCTTTACCGCCTCCTTCGGCGCACCGAACACTTCGAATGGACGGATGCAGCCACGGCCGGACTCGACGAAATAAAAGCCATATTGGCAACAAACCCAGTCCTGGCCGCGTCAAACATTGGCGAACCAATGCTATTGTACATTGCAGCAACACATCTGGTTGTAAGCGCAGTGCTCGTCATCGAACGAGAAACGGATGGACACAAATTCCCCCTTCAAAAGCCGGTCTATTATGTGTCCACTATCCTCACTCCGTGCAAATCATGGTACCCGCATTATCAAAAGATCGCGTATGCGGTATTAATGGCATCTCGGAAGCTACAACACTACTTTCAAGAGTGTTCAATAACAGTAGCCTCGGAAGTACCACTTAATGATATTATAAACAACCGTGACGCAATGGGACGGATTGCAAAATGGGCCATTGAGCTCCTCCCGTTCGACATAACTTATAAGCCACGGCGAGCCATCAAGTCGCAATTTTTGGCCGACTTCATCGCAGAATGGACGGAGGCCGAACTCCCTAAAGAGTACGGCACATATTCAAATTGGATCATGCATTTCGACAGCTCCAAGATGTTGGCCGGACTAGGGGCTGGCGTCGTTTTGACGTCCCCCACAAGAGACACGGTTCAATACGTACTCCAGATTATGTACACAGACTCCAACAATGCAGCCGAATATGAGGCCCTTTTACATGGTCTCCGGATGGCAGTATCCATGGGCATTCAACGCCTAGAGGTGCGCGGGGACTTGAACCTCGCAATATCCCAAATAAATGGAGACTTCGATGCCAAGGATCCAAAAATGGCAGCTTACCGCAACGCCGTACTAAAAATGTCAGCTCGGTTCGAAGGGCTTGAATTTCACCATATAGCCCGGGAAAATAATCAGGCGGCAGATATCCTGGCACGCATCGGCGCAAAACGCGATGTAATCCCCCCCAACATCTTGTTGGAAAGGCTGTTCAAGCCATTCGTAGTATGGGAAGGGGAGCCGAACAATAACAGCCCGGACCCAATCGCACTGCCCGACGCCGAACATTCTGACACAATCGGAGGCTCCGCCAACGAAATAACACCTTCAACCCATGTAATAATGGCTGTCATCGCCCCGTGGACAGAACCATTCCTCGCCTACCTTACTAGGCAGGAACTCCCCGAGGACCAAAATGAGGCACGCTGCATAGTGCGGCAATCCAAAGCCTACAAAGTCCACGAGGGAGAGCTTTATAAGAAAAGCACTACCGAAGTCCTGCAAAGGTGCATCTCCGAAGAGGAAGGGCGGAACCTCCTGGCTGAAATTCATGTCGGACTCGGCGGTCATCACGCTGCAGCTCGGTCCCTTGTAAGCAAGGCCTTCCGTACATGCTTTTATTGGCCGACGGCCCGGGCAGATGCCCAGGTCATAGTCCAACGATGCGTCGGTTGCCAGCACTTTGCAAACCAAAGCCATATGCCACCCACCGCCCTCCAAACTATCCCCATCACTTGGCCCTTTGCGGTCTGGGGGCTTGACATGGTTGGACCCCTTAAAGGTGGAACCCACAAGCAAAAATACTTACTGGTCATGGTGGATAAGTTCACCAAATGGATAGAAGCCAAGCCTGTTAAGACGGCCGAATCCAGACCGGTGATAGACTTTATATCCGGGGTTGTACACCATTACGGCGTCCCCCACAGCATCATCACTGATAACGGCACGAACTTTACGGCCGACGAGGTAAAACTCTGGTGCAAAAACATGGGCATCAAGCTCAATTATGCTTCCGTCTATCACCCACAAACCAACGGCCAGGTCGAATGTGCAAATGGTCTTATCATGAGCGGCATCAAACCCAGATTAATGCGGTCCCTCAAGGAATCTAACACGCACTGGGTAGAGGAGCTCGACTCCGTACTCTGGGGGCTGCGGACCACGCCGAATCGCACCACCGGATACACACCATTCTTTATGGTGTACGGCGCAGAGGCGGTTTTGCCTTGCGATATAATTCATGACTCACCTCGAGTGCGCATGTACGAAGAAAGAGAAGCCGAGCTCAATCGGCAGGACAGTTTGGACGCATTGGAGGAGGAGCGTGACGTGGCAAAAGCCCGTTCCGCATTCTATCAACAGCAGGCTCGAAGATACCAAAGCAGAGAAGTACGGGCCAAAACTTACAACATTGGCGAATTAGTTCTACGCCTACCGGACAAGAAAAAGGACAAACTCAAGCCCAAGTGGGAAGGTCCCTTCATAATTGACCAAGTCCTGACTGGTGGAGCGTACCGCCTGCGAGATGCATCGTATAACCGACTCGAGCCGAATCCATGGAACGCAGCCCGTCTCCGAATTCTATGCCTAACGCCGGACTCTGTGTTCGTCTCCTTCCTCTGTCCATTTTTTATATACTTTCTGTCTTACATTTCTCTCCTTCTCCCCTTCCTTTCTCTTATAGCCTTTAAAGGCTCATCAAATGACGTGCTATTCGCACTCATTAAACCTGGGGGCTTCTTTTAACAGAAGCTTATTTATACGGGCTTCATGCCCAACACATGTGTTACACTTCCGCATGTACCTTTTATTTCACCATTATATGCATCGATATGACTTAAGTTTTGGCCAAGCTGGGTTGCCTGGCTCCTGTGCTTACCCCTACGTTCCCGATTATTTGGCTAGGCAGTAAAGGGAGCACCTCTGCGATTGTTACTACCGGATCAGCCGGATGTGTACCTCAGACTGGGTGAAGCCGAAAGCTAGCATTCTTAAGGGAATATTCGGTCGGTGACCTAAAAGATGATCCTTTCACTTATTTATTTATGCGCCCCCAGATGCTTTTTCCTGCGTCTTTTTCGCAGAATGGGCATGCACTTTAGGGCATGCCTCCCAGGGAAAGGAACCCCTAACGGAACTATTCTCCCTGGAAGATGTTTCTTACTAACCATGTAATATAACATAACTAGTCGGGCACTTGTCTGTTCACGCACTAATGACCCCTACACCTGGTATCCATGCATTCCCCGGTTCCTATATAACCGCATGGGAATTTGGACACACTCCGGACTGTCAGGTCCCGAGGCTGAAGCGAAAAGGTCGGCCATGACAAACGATCTACAATCTGGCTAGAAGGCATTATAAATGTCAATTAAATTACATAGTCATTCTGACTGATTGTATTCCTCTTCAATACCATCTAACAGGCTGTCTAATTTACAGTCCTGCTAGGAATACTTTGCGGCCAATTCTACTTGGCCGTATACTAAGCTTATAGGGATCTCCTTCCTATCAGGCCCCACAGGACCGACCTCGGCCATGTGGTTGGGGTCAGCCTTTGTGTACCGCGTCTTCACCATGGCCCAAGCCTCCCTAGTGCCTTGACGGCAGGCCGATATCTTCCACAATCGGAAGCGCCGCCGTGCTCCCTTTAGCTTCTCCGCAGGCTCTCCAAGACCTTCAGGCATGGAGATGGATGGCCACAAGGCCTGGGCGACGCCTTGCATCGCCTGCGGAACTCGCTAGAGCAGTTGCGAGAGCTCGGGAAGAAGGTCACCCGTAGAACCGGGCATCTCCTCTGCAGGACGACCTGTTAGCACACCTACAGACATTACTCTGTTAGTCGACTTCCCCGCCGAACTTTTTTTCAAAGGTTCATTCAAGCACTTACTAAATATGCCGCGCCGAAACCGCTGATTCTCCTTAACGGAGTCTGCCAGCTGGGCACGAACATCTTTCAGGTCGACGCCCAGCTTGGTGTTGGCATCTTGGAGATCGTTCTTCTCCCGCCTCACCTTTGTCAGCACCTTCTCACCAGCCTTCAGCTGGCGTAGGAGTTGCTGCCTTTCCGGACTCAATTCGGCGCCATCTGCAAATTCATTTGTCAGATTCGCACCCATGCCATGCTTCGCAAAATACTTATCTTTCGAAGTGTCTATTACCAGAGGGGGTCTCCTTGGGCTCCCATGCCGCAGCTAGTGCGGCTTCAAGTTGGGCTTTGCACTCTTCCAGCTCCTGGGATAGTAGGGAATTCTTTTCTGTAAGAACCTGCATAACAAATGATCCTTAAATCAGTTATTCTAACTGTTTCAAGTCTCGGGGGCTACTGGTGTATATATATAATTACCAAATTTTCTTACCCGTATGTCTTTTACATATTGCTCCATGGCTCTGGCTAGACCATTTTGAGCGGCACGGAGGTACGCATCTCCCAAATTGAAGGCATCTAATGCCTCTCGGGAGAAACAAGCGTCGCGAAGAATTGTCCGGCGACGCCTGTGGTTCATGGCACTCTCCACCTCAGAGTTGGTGGCAGACAACCTGTCCACATCCTCTGTCGGAGGAGCATCCGGTGCGCGCCTTGTGTTCGCCTCCGCCTCCGGACCGGGCTTTGGAGCCTGGCTGGTGGAGGCGCGATTGGCAGCCTCTCCGGATATAGTCCGGCGAGGTATCTTTGTCCTGAAGAGAGCACGAGTGTTAATATGCCTTCAAGGTATAACACCTGGGATAAGGGGGCGCGCCATACCTTTGCGCTGACGCCTCGGTCCGGACTGCACTTCTTTTCTGCCCACGGGACCCTGCGGCCCCTTGTTGGCTTGTCGCCGCAGGTTCGGCCTCTCGTCTCAAAAACCTCCCTGCAAAGCTCGGTTGTAATCAGGAAACTGAAAACACGAGAGGGCGGACCCCTATTCGGGGTACTGGGACTTCGATCTCAGTTACCTGGGAGGCCGGGATTATCCCTGGGTAATTGGCCGTAATGGCCACCAAGGCGTTGTCCTTGCTCAATTGATGGGACACTCCATGAATCAACTCCACAGATAAGTCCGGATCCTCTTGAGAGGCCGGGTCGAGGGACCGTCCTGGCTCCTCGGGTTGTGGAGGAGGGCTGTTTATTTCTTTAACAGCCCGACGCAGTTCCTGCGTTAAAGTCGTTAGACTGAATATTTAACAATGGGAATATAAAAGGATGGGCAAGTAAACCACTTACCCAGCTTGGGGGATTGTACATAGAGAATCCACCCCGTGGGTTGACGCGGAGAAATTCCTCCTCTTCTCCCTTGTACAAAGCAGACAAGGTCTTTGTTAGGGCCGCAGCCGAATCCGGTCCCTTACGGCCGTAGCGGGTGGCGTCGTCCTCCCCGTTGAAATCCCACATGGGGTGGCCTCTGTACTGTAGCGGCTGCACCCCTCGCATGATGCATGCGGCCATGACCCCGATCATGGTCAGTCCGGAATGAGCTAACAATCTTATCCGGCCCATCAGGTAATGGACGTCCTTTTCACTTTCCCTCTGAGGGCTTCGTGGACGCCAACTTAGGCGCTTCTTTAGTGGAGCACTATCGAACTCAGGGAGGCCGATCCGGACAGGATCCGGCAGCGGGACGTCCTCTATGTAAAACCATTCCGAAGGCCAGTCCTCGGACGCCTTCTTTGGGGTTCTGGATAGATATCTGGTCCCGGCGATGCGCCACACTTCGGCTCCGCCCACTTGAAATATCGACCCCTTCTGAGAACGGGGCACAAGACAGAATAGCTCTTTCCACAGCCCGAAATGAGCCTCAACACCCAAGAACAACTCGCATAGGTCTACAAAGCCCGCGATATGCAATACGGAGGCAGGCATGAGATTGTGTAGCTGGAGGCCATAGAACTCCAGGAGCCCCAGGAGAAATGGATGGATTGGAAATCCGAGCCCTCTTATTAAATAAGGGACGAGGCACACCCTCTCTCCTTTGGAGGGATTAGGGGCACTCTCCACTTGCTCTCCGCCATTATAGATGGCAAGTCCGGCTCGAACTGGGACCATATAGGCCGGGGGGAGAAATCCCTTGGTCTGGAGCGTCACTAGCTCGCTATGCGGGATGGAGCATCTCTCCCACTATCCAGGCTGAGGGCTGGAAGGGCGAAAGGAGGAGTTGCGACGGCTGGCCATGGTGGTATGGACCTTTGTCGGATGCGCTCTGATGAACACTCGCGAAGGGGAGAAGGTGTGGTTTGGATCTAAATCCTCGTCCCCTTAAATGGGCGGCTCATTTACGCGGCTAGGGGTGTGGATGTAAAAACACTCAGACTTTTCGTATTCGTTTGACACATGGGAGATGGCCATTATTGGGCATAGAAGCCAAGGAGCGCAACATTTACAAGAAACCGGACTTTATTCAACAGGTACACAGAATTTGGAGGAGAACCCGCCTTGCAATGCCGAAGACAATCTGCGCGCCGGACTCATCGTCATTGAAGCCTGGTTTAGGGGCTACTGAGGGATTACTGGATTAGGGGGTGTCCGGATGGCCGGACTATACCTTCAGCCGGACTCCTGGACTATGAAGATACAAGATTGAACACTTCGTCCCATGTCTGGAAGGGACTTTCCTTGGCGTGGAAGGCAAGCTTGGCGGTACGGATATGTAGATCTCCTGCCATTGTAACCGACTTTGTGTAACCCTAACCCTCACCGGTGTCTATATGAACCGGAGGGTTTTAGTCCGTAGGACAACATATAGAACAACAATCATACCATAGGCTAGCTTCTAGGGTTTAGCCTCTCCGATCTCGTGGTAGATCTACTCTTGTACTTCCCATATCATCAATATTAATCAAGCAGGACGTAGGGTTTTACCTCCATCAAGAGGGCCCGAACCTGGGTAAAACTTCGTGTCCCTTGCCTCCTGTTACCATCCGGCCTAGACGCACAGTTCGGGACCCCCTACCCGAGATCCGCCGGTTTTGACACCGACACCCGTCCTCTACCTTAGAATAGTTCGCTCCCATTCATCCCATCCTTTCACATTACACCAGTTCAACTTCTCCTAACCCGCCTCCAAAATCCATGGCCTCCCAAATCTCCATGGTCACTGCTGAGTACCAGGTTAGAGCCATCACCCATGATGAGTTCATCATCATCTACACCCGTGGATCTGCGACGGTGAAAGCATGCCTTGCCCGCTTCCTGACCATGTTCAACAGTTCAAAGGATGAGTGGGTCGCTGGGCTAGATGTTGAGTACACCACAGTCCTGGAAAGCGAGAAGATTCTAAAGGAAGCAGAGAAGAAGAAGCCCACCATGATCCAGGTTTGCGTACATAACGTGTGCTTGGTCTACCACATATGCCATGCCGACTGATGTCTACTACGCAACCTTCTTCTTGTAGACGTTGTTGGGCCTCCAAGTGCAGAGGTTTGTAGGATAGTAGCAAATTTCCCTCAAGTAGATGACCTAAGGTTTATCAATCCGTGGGAGGCATAGGATGAAGATGGTCTCTCTCAAGCAACCCTGCAACCAAATAACAAAGAGTCTCTTGTGTCCCCAACACACCCAATACAATGGTAAATTGTATAGGTGCACTAGTTCGGCGAAGAGATGGTGATACAAGTGCAATATGGATGGTAGATATAGGTTTTTGTAAACTGAAAGTATAAAAACAGCAAGGTAACTAATGATAAAAGTGAGCGTAAACGGTATTGATGTGTTGAAACAAGGCCTAGGGTTCATACTTTCACTAGTGCAAGTTCTCTCAACAATAATAACATAATTGGATCATATAACTATCCCTCAACATGCAACAAAGAGTCACTCTAAAGTCACTAATAGCGGAGAACAAACGAAGAGATTATGGTAGGGTACGAAACCACCTCAAAGTTATTCTTTCCAATCAATCCGTTGGGCTATTCCTATAAGTATCACATACAGCCCTAGAGTTCGTACTAGAATAACACCTTAAGACACAAATCAACCAAAACCCTAATGTCACCTAGATACTCCAATGTCACCTCAAGTATCCATGGGTATGGTTATACGATATGCATCACACAATCTCAGATTCATCTATTCAACCAAAACATAGAACCTCAAAGAGTGCCCCAAAGTTTCTACCGGAGAATCACGATGAAAACATGTGCCAACCCCTATGCATAGGTTCATGGGCGGAACCCGCAAGTTGATCACCAAAACATACATCAAGTGAATCACGTGATATCCCATTGTCACCACAGATACGCACGGCAAGACATACATCAAGTGTTCTCAAATCTTTAAAGATTCAATCTGATAAGATTACTTCAAAGGGAAACTCAATCCATTACAAGAGAGAAGAGGGGGAGAAGAAACATAAGATCCAACCATAATAGCAAAGCTTGCGATACATCAAGATCGTGCCAAATCAGGAACACGAGAGAGAGAGAGAGAGAGATCAAACACATAGCTACTGGTACATACCCTCAGCCCCGAGGGTGAACTACTCCCTCCTTGTCATGGAGAGCACCGGGATGATGAAGATGGCCACCGGTGAGGGCTCCCCCCTCCGGCAGGGTGCCGGAACAGGGTCCCAATTGGTTTTTGGTGGCTACAGAGGCTTGCGGCGGCGGAACTCCCGATCTCTTCTCCGTTCTGGAAGTTTTAGGGTACGTGAGTATATATGGGTGTACGAAGTACGTCGGTGGAGCTTCGGGGGGCCCACGAGGTAGGGGGCGCGCCCTAGGGGGGTGGGCGCGCCCCCACCCTCATGAGCACCTCCCTCCTTTCCTGACGTGGGGTCCAAGTCCATCTGGTAGCTTGCCTTCCAAAAATAACTTCTCCAGTTGATTTCGTTCCGTTTCGACTCCATTTGATATTCCTTTTCTTCGAAACACTGAAATAGGAAAAACAACAAATCTGGGCTGGGCCTCCGGTTAATAGGTTAGTCCCAAAAATAATATAAAAGTGGATAACAAAGCCCAATATTGTCCAAAATAGTAGATAATATAGCATGGAGCAATCAAAAATTATAGATACGTTGGAGACGTATCAAGCACCCCCAAGCTTAATTCATGCTCGTCCTCGAGTAGGTAAATGATAAAAAAGATAATTTTTGATGTGGAATGCTAGTTGGCATAATTCCAATGTAATTCTTCTTACTTGTGACATGAATATTCAGATCCGAAAGATTCAAGACAAAAGTTCATATTGACATAAAAATAATAATACTTCAAGCATACTAACTAAGCAATTATGTCTTCTCAAAATAACATGGCCAAAGAAAGTTCATCCCTACAAAATCATATAGTTTAGTCATGCTCCATTTTTGTCACACAAGAATGCTCTCATCATGCACAACCTCGATGACAAGCCAAGCAATTGTTTCATACTTTAGTAATCTCAAACATATAAACTTCCACACAATATATGAGCGCGAGCCATGGACATAGCACTTTAGGTGGAGTAGAATATGATGATGGGGGTTATGTGGAGAAGACAAAAAGGAGAAGATCTCACATCAATGAGGCCAATCAATGGGCTATGGAGATGCCCATCGATTATGTTAATGCAAGGAGTAGGGATTGCCATGCAACGGATGCACTAGAGCTATAAATGTATGAAAGCTCAACAAAAGAAACTAGTGGGTGTGCATCCAACTTGCTTGCTCACGAAGACCTAGGGCACTTGAGGAGGTCCATCGTTGGAATATACAAGCCAAGTTCTATAATGAAAAATTCCCACTAGTATATGAAAGTGATAAAACAAGAAACTCTCTATCATGAAGTAACATGGTGCTACTTTGAAGCACAAGTGTGGAAAAAGGATAATAGCATTGCCCCTTTTTTTGGGCCTTCTCTTTTTTTTGGCCTTTCTCTTTTCCTTTTTTTGGGGACAATGCTCTATTAAATGATGATCATCACACTTCTATTTATTTACAACTCAATGATTACAACTCGATACTAGAACAAAGTATGACTCTATATGAATGCCTCCGGCGGTGTACCAGGATATGCAATGAATAAAGAGTGACATGTATCAAAGAATTATGAACGGTGGCTTTGCCACAAATACTATGTCAACTACATGATCATGCTAAGCAATATGACAATGATGAATGTGTCATGATAAACGGAATGGTGGAAAGTTGCATGGCAATATATTTTGGAATGGCTATGGAAATGCCATAATAGGTAGGTATGGTGGCTGTTTTGAGGAAGATATAAGGAGGTTTATGTGTGAAAGAGCGTATCATATCACGAGGTTTGGATGCACCGGCGAAGTTTGCACCAACTCTCAATGTGAGAAAGGGCAATGCACGGTACCAAAGAGGCTAGCAATGATGGAAGGGTGAGAGTGCGTATAATTCATGGACTCAACATTAGTAATAAAGAACTCATATACTTATTGCAAAAATCTACAAGTCATAGAAAACCAAGAACTACGCGCATGCTCCTAGGGGGATAGATTGGTAGGAAAAGACCATCGCTCGTCCCCGACCGCCACTCATAAGGAGGACAATCAAATAACACCTCATGTTTCAAATTTATTACATAACGTTTACCATACGTGCATGCTACGGGGCTTGCAAACTTCAACACAAGTGTTTCTCAAATTCACAACTACTCAACTAGCACAACTTTAATATCACTACCTCCATATCTCAAAACAATCATCAAGCATCAAACTTCTCTTAGCATTCAACACACTCATAAGAAAGTTTTTACTAGTCTTGAGTACCTAGCATATTAAGATTTTTAAGAAAATTACCATGCTATTTAAGACTCTCAAAATTATATAAGTGAAGCATGAGAGTTCATATATTTCTTCAAAATAAATCCACCACCGTGCTCTAAAAGATATAAGTGAAGCACTAGAGCAAACAACAAACTACTCTGGACGATATAAGTGAAGATCAATGAGTAGTTGTATAATTATACAACTATGTGAAGACTCTATAACATTTAAGAATTCCAGATCTTGGTATTTTATTCAAACAGCAAGAAAAGCCAAAGAAAATAAAATGACGCTCCAAGCAAAACACATATCATGTGGTGAATAAAAATATAGCTCCAAGTAAAGTTACCGATGAACGAAGACGAAAGAGGGGATGCCTTCCGGGGCATCCCCAAGCTTAGACGCTTGGTTATCCTTGAATATTACCTTGGGGGTTCCTTGGGCATCCCCAAGCTTAGGCTCTTGCCACTCCTTATTCCATAGTCCATCGAATATTTACCCAAAACTTGAAAACTTCACAACACAAAACTTAACAAAAAAACTCGTAAGCTCCGTTAGCGAAAGAAAACAAAACACCACTTCAAGGTACTGTAATGAAATCATTATTTATTTATATGGGTGTTAAACCTACTGTATTCCAACTTCTCTATGGTTTATAAACTATTTTACGAGACATAGAGTCATCAAAATATGCAAACAACACACGAAAAACAGAATCTGTCAAAAAACAGAACAGTCTGTAGTAATCTGTAACTAACGCAAACTTTTGGAACTCAACAAATTCTACCAAAATAGGAAGTCCTAAATAATTTGGTTATTGATCTTCTGCAATTGGAATCAGTATTTTATCACGTTCTGGTGATTTTAAACAATTGTTTTCGTGAGCAGAAAGTTTCTGGAATTTTTCAGCAGGATCGAATAACTATCATCCAAGAAGATCCTATAGGTCTTACTTGGCACAAACACTAATTAAAACATAAAACCACATCTAAACAGAAGGTAGATGGATTATTTATTTGTAAACAGAACCAAAAAGCAAAGAACTAAAATAAAATTGGGTTGCCTCCCAACAAGCGCTATCGTTTAAAGCCCCTAGCTAGGCATGATGATTTCAATGATGCTCGCAAAAAAGATAAGAATTGAAACATAAAGAGAGCATCATGAAGAATATGACTAGCACATTTAAGTCTAACCCTCTTCCTATGCATAGGGATTTTGTGAGCAAACAATTTATGGGAACAATAATCAACTAGCATAGGAAGGTAGAACAAGCATAACTTCAAAACTTTAAGCACATAGAGAGGAAACTTGATATTATTGCAATTCCTATAAGCATATGTTCCTGCCTCATAATAATTTTCAGTAGCATCATGATTGAATTCAACAATATAACCAGCACCTAAATCATTCTTTTCATGATCTACTTGCATAGAAATTTTGTTACTCTCCACATAAGCAAAATTCTTCTCATGAATAATAGTGGGAGCAAACTCAACGAAATAACTATCATGTGATTGAAAATTAAGATCAAGATGATAAGTTTCATGGTTATCATTATTCTTTAAAGCATACGTGTCATCACAATAATCATCATAGATAGGAGGCATGCTTTCATCATAGTAAATTTGCTCATCAAAGCTTGGGGAAAAATATCATCTTCATCAAACATAGCTTCCCCAAGCTTGTGGCTTTGCATATCATTAGCATCATGGGTATTCAAGGAATTCATACTAACAACATTCCAATCATGCTCATCATTCACATATTTTATGCCCAGCATTCTATGTAATTCTTCTTCTAACACTTTGGCACAATTTTCCTTTCCATCATACTCACGAAAGATATTAAAAAGATGAAGCGTATGAGACAAACTCAATTCCATTTTTTTGTAGTTTTCTTTTATAGACTAAACTAGTGATAAAACAAGAAACAAAAAGATTCGATTGCAAGATCTAAAGATATACCTTCAAGCACTCACCTCCCCAGCAACGGCGCCAGAAAAGAGCTTGATGTCTACTACGCAACCTTCTTCTTGTAGATGTTGTTGGGCCTCCAAGTGCAGAGGTTTGTAGGACAGTAGCAAATTTCCCTCAAGTGGATGACCTAAGGTTTATCAATCCCTGGGAGGCATAGGATGAAGATGGTCTCTCTCAAGTAACCCTGCAACCAAATAATAAAGAGTCTCTTGTGTCCCCAACACACCCAATACAATGGTAAATTGTATAGGTGCACTAGTTCGGCGAAGAGATGGTGATACAAGTGCAATATGGATGGTAGATATAGGTTTTTGTAAACTGAAAATATAAAAACAGCAAGGTAACTAATGATAAAAGTGAGCGTAAACGGTATTGCAATGTGTTGAAACAAGGCCTAGGGTTCATACTTTCACTAGTGCAAGTTCTCTCAACAATAATAACATAATTGGATCATATAACTATCCCTCAACATGCAACAAAGAGTCACTCTAAAGTCACTAATAGCGGAGAACAAATGAAGAGATTATGGTAGGGTACGAAACCACCTCAAAGTTATTCTTTCCAATCAATCCGTTGGGCTATTCCTATAAGTATCACAAACAGCCCTAGAGTTCGTACTAGAATAACACCTTAAGACACAAATCAACCAAAACCCTAATGTCAGTTAGATACTCCAATGTCACCTCAAGTATCCATGGGTATGATTATACGATATGCATCACACAATCTCAGATTCATCTATTCAACCAACACATAGAACCTCAAAGAGTGCCCCAAAGTTTCTACTGGAGAATCACGACGAAAACGTGTGCCAACCCCTATGCATAGGTTCATGGGCGGAACCCGCAAGTTGATCACCAAAACATACATCAAGTGAATCACGTGATATCCCATTGTCACCACAGATACGCACGACAAGACATACATCAAGTGTTCTCAAATATTTAAAGACTCAATCCGATAAGATTACTTCAAAGGGGAAACTCAATCCATTACAAGAGAGAAGAGGGGGAGAAGAAACATAGGATCCAACTATAATAGCAAATATCGCGATACATCAAGATCGTGCCAAATCTAGAACACGAGAGAGAGAGAGAGAGAGAGAGAGAGAGAGAGATCAAAAACATAGCTACTGGTACATACCCTCAGCCCCGAGGGTGAACTACTCCCTCCTCATCATGGAGAGCGCCGGGATGATGAAGATGGCCACCGGTGAGGGCTCCCCCCTCCGGCAGGATGCCGGAACAGGGTCCCGATTGGTTTTTGGTGGCTACAGAGGCTTGCGGCGGCGGAACTCCCGATCTCTTCTCCGTTCTGGAAGTTTTAGGGTACGTGAGTATATATGGGTGCAGGAAGTATGTCGGTGGAGCTTCGGGGGGCCCACGAGGAAGGGGGCGCGCCCCCACCCTCGTGAGCACCTCCCTCCTTTCCTGACGTGGGGTCCAAGTCCATCCGGTAGCTTTCCTTCCAAAAATAACTTCTCCAGTTGATTTCGTTCCGTTTCGACTCCGTTTGATATTACTTTTCTTTGAAACACTGAAATAGTCAAAAAACAGCAAATCTCGGCTGGGCCTCCAGTTAATAGGTTAGTCCCAAAAATAATATAAAAGTGGATAATAAAGCCCAATATTTTCCAAAACAGTAGATAATATAGCATGGAGCAATCAAAAATTATAGATACGTTGGAGACGTATCACCGACGTTGAGTAACCGGATTTTAAGAACTTGCTCAAGGACGAAAGAGTGAAATTTGTTACTGTAGACTTTAGGAATGACAGGGATGTCCTGGGTCGGATATGCCTCGTTGTAGGCCAGCCCTTCGATATCCAGAAGGCAAGCCTAGTGTCCTCCTCTCAGGCTTCAATGTTGACCCTGGCAGCAACCATGATAGATCCTTCGTACGTTAAACTAAAGAAACCTCGCCACGTGTTTCATCATGCATGGGAGTCGAAGACAATAGATGAAGATCACATCATGTACGCAACAATGGATGCCTACCTTTGTTTAAGTATCTACAAGGGTTGGATGAAGAAGCAGAGCTGAGTGTGTGGTTCAAGCAAAGAAGCGGCGGCGAAGAGGAAGAGGAAGAGGGATGAGGACGAAGTTGAGGACGTGGACTCGGACTCCGAGTAAGGTGGCAGTGTCGTCGCTCATGCTGGTTCTACTACAGTGTCAAGCAGACTAGTTGCTTAGTTTTATTTCAGGGGTGTGTTGTGCCGAGCCCCCAGCAAAACTATGTTTATGTTCTTTCTCGTTATTTTAACTTTATGTTCTTTCTCGTTATTTGAACTCTTTAGTACGTACAATAGTACTAGTACTATGTCTTACTACTGTTCTTCTTGTAGTTGGTACTGCTGCTCGTATCTTCGTGTTCCTACTGTACTTAATACATTCGTACTAGTAGTATAATTTGGGTCAGTCGATTTGTGAAAGAAGTTCGACGGAGCGAAGGAAGAAGATGGCAGAGAAGCTACCCCAGTATCTATACTAGGGTGGCAGGGTGCCCATGATCTATCTTATGAGTGTTGGGTGTGGAATGCAGTTTGCCGGAAAAAATGGATCATGCCCGGGGTTAAACGGATGGCGAGGGTGGGGGGAGCATGGCAGTGGCAGGCGATTCAGGGGAGGACGGGGCAGCGGCGGCAGGCGGTTAGACGTGTGGCGGGCTGAGAAGATGAATAGTGCATCAATTTCGGAGGTTGAAGAAGCCCTTCTAGCCATCCATGTTGCATCCAACGGCTCACAAGAGTCGACTGACCCAAAATTTCTCTTTCAGATTGCAGGATCCACATGGAATTCAAGGTCTAGAAGGTAGATTCCATGTCCGTACCCGGTTTGCGAGCACAGCGCGGGCGCGACCGGCTTCCGCCGCGACAGCCACCATGCTCGCCTCCTCCGCGCGGGCGGAGACGACAATGACACGCTAGTTCATCCTCGCCGGCGTGCTGGAGCACGCACTCGTCCTCCTCTTTGTACGCTGCATGCATAGACGCGGCTCCACCAGCTGCTCGCATGCTTGGCAGCGCGGCGGCCTCGTGAGGAGGGACTGCAGACGATGTGAGAGGGCGAGCCTTCGGCTTCATGGTACAGGGATGGCAGCAACACGGCAGCGATGGGCGAGAAATGGTTGGCCAGAGCAGGCGGGCGCCGGCATGCGCAACAGCGACGGCATATTGATGAGTGCGCCTATGGGAGCTTAGTTTAGTTTTATATAGGGTTGGTCAAACTTAAAAGAAAACCGTACTAGTACACGTAAACATTAGACTGAGGCAACGGTTATATTAGTTATCATAGCCACACGATACGGAATGCTATGCAAGCGCGTGAACCGTGGCCGCGCGGTCGATTGAACGGTGTGTCACCGTGTCGCGCTCGAAGGACACCCACTGAACCTTTTTGTGTGTGTGAAAACAATCCATGAATATTACTCAACTTTTTTTCCCGGAAAAGTTCTTGACGCTACAATATTTCCATATATTTGAATTTAGCTCCAGTTTGTGTTTATTTGGATTTGACGTTTTAGGTGCGCCCTACTTTTTTTAATACTGATTTTGTGTGTGTGACTGAGAGAGAACATGTGTGTTGTGGCAGAAGGGCAATGTGGAGATGGTGTGCATGTGATAGAGACATAGAGAGGTGTGAATGTGCAAATGATCATGCATGAGTGACACATAGACAGATGCCGATACGTTGTGTATACATGAGAGAATGGTCTTCTATTTGTACTTGTGTGTGTGTGTGTGAGAGAGAGAGAGAGAGAGAGAGAGAGAGATAGGAGCATCCATAACACAACAACCATATCTCTTGATTCGTCCGTCCCTCGCACGATCGCATGTAACACATGCATCAACACACACATTTTGACACCCTCACCCGGCCCCTGCCCACCTCAAGGCCCGCACATCGCTCTCTATCTCGCACGCACAATCTCTTCATGAAAACCCTATTTAGCATGTAGCTTTCCGTCACATACACACACGTTTCTCTCCATAGGTTTGATTTCTCTCAATACCTGACACACACACACACACCGCACACACACTCCCCCTCCCCCGAGCAAACAATTCACCCCCATCCAAGGCTATATGGCGACCACTCTCGCTTGTGCTTCTCTGCACCCCAGCATGCACAACACCTCAACCTTCAAAGAAGGCATCGAAGAGATCGAAGACGGCGACCACACTGCATTAGAGAATGCAGGGCCATTTGGAAGCAGGATGACGTGACGACGGCTGACTGACTCCTCCCTCCCCCCTCTCTCTCCCGCACAAAATTACCAATCCCTCTCTCTCCCGCACAAAATTATCAATCCCTCAACCCAGAGATCCTTCCCCTCTCGTCCATGTTTTTCCAGCTCTCTCATCAAACCTGTTGTCTCTTCTCCTTCCACGTCTACAGAATCCGGATGTACACACATCTCACGTATATTACATGTCTCCATCTATCTCATAGACCTAACTTCTTCCTCTCTCTTTCTCTCTCTATCTCTCTCTCTCGTTAGGTTTGTCTCCTACTCTCTTGTCCACATACACACAATCTTTACCGCCCTATCTGCTCCATCTTCGCAAGCTCTCTCTACATGTTTCATTCACACATTGGGATGTGTTCAAAATGTTGCTTTTATAATGGATGATGTAGAGTTATGGTTGGTTTTGTTGCATCCTACAAGTAATAACTATGAAATGCATTTAGATTTTCATTTGATTGGGATTATGTGAGTTTGAGCATATTGTGAAGTACTATAGACCTCGTATACATCTTGGAATTCAACAATGATTGTAACTATTGAATTGTATAGACCATTACATTCGAAGTCAGTAGCCTAATATATTTATTTCACAATTACAACAAATGATTTATTCACTACAAACTAAGAAAACAAATGCGTACTCCCTCTTTTTTTATTTAAGTCTGCGTATTAGCATTGGTCAAAGTCAAGTTTTCTAAACCCCCAGAAAGTTTATAACAAAAAATATTAACATATACATTAACAAATAAATACCATTAGATTCATTATTGAATGTACTTTCACATCATACATATTTGTTATGGTAAATGTTTATATTTTTCTATAAACTTGGTCAAACTTTAGGAAGTTTGACTTTGATCAAACCTAATATGCAGAGTTAATAAAATCGGAGGGAGTACTAGTAGTTACTAGTACTACTCGCTAATTGCTTAGTCCAATCACCCAACATGCCACACGGTGAGCTCAGTTTCACAAAATTTTGAGGTTGGTGGGAAAATCTACCGCGGCCCTGATTCGAGCAGTGCGAAGTTACCATCATAACCTTCGGAATAGGTATACAAATTAAACTTGGTAGGGGCCTGTTTTCGTAACTTCAGGTTCACCCTACCCAGCCAACCCCACCCCGGCACCTAGAGTAGTACACCTGAATACTTCCCATTTTCTATCCCCACACCAAAATAGACTTCTCCATGGCACCGCAGCCTTCGTGCTCCTCCCCTTCTCCATCGGCGCACTCGTCCACCGCATTGCATCTGCCTCATCGACGACCTCGTATGCCACACTGGAGCCGGTCCACCGTTGTCATCGTACACGGAGCCTCTTCCCCGGCACCGTCTTCCACGGTCTTAGATCTGCTTCCCGGAACCTGACGCCAAGCGCAGAAGCACCACCGTCATGGACAATGAACTGACTCCCGTTGCCGACCATGATGCACAGAGGCCGCCGAGACCATCGTTCTCCTCCTCGATTGGTAATGTGTGTATTGAGTCACTTAGAAGTACATGTGCAGTTCCAATTTTGTTCATGCCTACCCTTCAAATTTCCTGGTTGCTATTGTTCCCGTAAAAGTAATTGGTTATAGCCTCTGTCGTGGGATTGTCACGGCAGGTGTCCTAGTGTGAGGACTTAGTCGTGGAGCCATTGCAACTAGGTTATCTTAAAGGGATTAAATGGGACAAAGGACACATGGAGTTTATACTGGTTCGACCCCTTGCGGTGAAGGTAAAGGCCTAATCCAGTTTGAGGTGGTATTCTTATGTTTCGATTGCCAGGGAGCCAATACGCTTGACGTAGCTTTCGATCTCTTGATTCTTGTCCTAAGTCGCCGTCGGGTCGTCCCTTTATATACACAAGTTAATGCCCGACGGCTCACGGAGGCCCGGCCGGCTCATAAACAACGTGTTCGGTTCAGTGACTAACCGTACATGCCTTATAATACAAGTCATACATATATGGCAGTTTACACTTATTGGGCCTTAAGTCGCCTTTGGGCTTTGAGCCCTTAATGAGTCTACATAGTGAACCGCCATCTTCAGTATCTTCATGGGCTCGGTCTTGATAAACCGCCATGAGCATAACCCAGCCTCTCCCGGGCGGGTTACCCTCAATAGTTACATCCCCAACATTAGGCCCCAGATTGATTTGAACTTGTTCATATCAATCTTCAACACTTAGAAAAAACCCTTCTTCATTATCCTTGTGAAGCCTTGTGACTCGCCATGACGCCATCTCCTTAGATCATGGTAATCCGCCATGACGTCACCTGTTATGAATATTACACAAAGCCCGGATCTTAATATATATCCTCTCTTTCAATAAATCTCTGAAAATCGAGGCGTCTGAGCTGTCAGATATCCATTTTTGGCCTCCTCGATTCCCACGCATGTCACTTATCCTTTCGTCTTATAAATAGGGCCAAGGGTCCCTTTCTCTTTCCCTCCTTGCCTCTTCATCTCTGTCTTCCACCTCGCGACGCTTCAGCACTCGAGCTCCGCCGCCGCCGTCGACCTTCGCCTCTGCCTCCACATCGGTCGCTGCTTCAACCTGATTTGACCAGATTTCGTCTGCGTGCCTCCGCTGTCCAACAGCGCTGGTGAGTTCTCTTTCTTCCTCTTCCATAGATCCCATTAGGGATTCTGCGAGTTCGTCGGAGTTCATCTTCGCTTTTCACTGCAGCTTGTGATTTTTGATTCGAACTTGGTACTCCTCCCATGCGGTGGTAGTTGTAGCACTCCTTTTTACCATTGGAACATCTCCTCTATATAAGAAATCCTGATCTGAACCCATGAACTGCTCAAGTACTGTAATTTAGGTCTAAATATTTTTTCATTAACTGGAGTTCCATAGATCCGAAATCATAGCACCAATCTATGAAACCTGTTTTCTCAACACTTCGCAATTTTTCATTTCCCAGGTCTGTATTTCCATAACTACCCGGGCGGCTTAACTTCAAAATAGTAACCCGCTAGGTACCATTAGTCCCCTCTTAAGCCGCCAATAGCTCATATTTATGACTTCCAATGCCAATCTTCGGTTTAACACCTCTGCATGCTTCATTATTGTTTGACTTTTAACCATAAGCCGGCTTAACCATGTAAACTTGAACCGGCATGACCTTCCTTTCAGATCATTGATAAAATGGCTAAGACATACACTTCTTGCAACTGGGTCCAATCCCGTGTTACTGAAGAAGAACCGAACAACTTTGTCGCCATTGGCGCCTTAGCCAAGAAAGAGGACATCCACTAGAGGGCCCCTGGTGAAGAATTTTCTCCTCCACTGAAAGATGGAGAACTTATTGTTTTTGCTGACCACTTGAGTCGGGGGTTCAGCCCACCCGGCTCAAAGTTTTTCTATGATGTGCTTCATTTCTTCCAACTTCACCCTCAAGACATCGGACCCAACTCCGTGTCCAACATCCGCAATTTCCAAGTATTCTATGAAGCTTATCTTCAAGAGGAGCCCACAGTTGATTTATTCAGGGAATTCTGTTACTTAAACCACCAAACAGAGTTTGTCGACGGGCCATGCCAAGAACTCGGTGGAGTCTCAATTCAAAAGAGGAAAGAAGTCAGCTTTCCCCATGCCAAGATGCATAGTCACCCCAAAGGCTGGAACCAAACTTGGTTCTATTGTCAAGATACATCTCCAGTCGGTGAAAATCCTTTGCCGGGTTACCGCGAACACCGACTTAGCAACACGCATCCACTCCCCCAACGGCTCAATGCAAAGGAATGGGCCAAATATGCTCCATCCTTTTCAAAGCTCAGAGCCTTTATGGCCAATGGCTTAATCGGCGTCGACTTTTTCCGGTGCTGGCTGTCTTGGAGTATCCGGCCATTAAGCCGTCGCCCCGGCTTAATATGCGAATACACTGGTGATATTTAAGATCCTCAGAGCCATTGTGACATTCAACTGTCTGATGCGGAAATTACTGAAGCCACCAAAAAATTGCTGAATGAATCTTTAAAGGAATGCAGCAAAACCGGCCTTAGTCCTGTCTACACTTTCAACAAGCCGCCAGCTGTAAGAATTGCACATCTTCTACTTAATCCATATTTTGATACCTACTTATGATCTTTCAATCTTAACACGCTGATGATCCATTTTGGAAAAGGAAAATGCATGATAAGCCGGCCAAACCGGCTCGTACCAAAACCAAAGCCACCAAGAAATCTACCAAGAAGACCACCGACTTAAACATTGATGATGACAATGATAATGAGTCAGAGGTAGAACTTGACTCTCTTGGCTCCTTTTTTATACATCTCATTGACAATGATTGTTATCAGGATGACGTAGAGGCCAGCCGTGCAGGTGACACATAGGTAATTATTCTTCCTTCCGGCTCAGAACCTTTGCCAACATAGAAAACCTGACAAGCAAGCCGAAAAGTAAGCTTTTCTCACCCTCTAGCTCACTTGGATCCCAACTTTCTTTTGAAGAAACAGCAACACGAAGCTCGCCGAGTCACCCGACATAGCGGTGGACAAATCACCTCCTTCGGCTTACCAAATACGCCAGTTCACAAATGCCGTCCAGAGGTCTTTCATATTTTTGATATACTTTATCCCAAGGCGGGTCATTTCGGACAACCTCTTAACCTGTCTGATTCAAACTATCAGGACACTTCTCATTCCTCCTCTGGTGAGTCAACGGGAACTCAAATCTCAGCTTTCAAGACTATACCTGGGTAAGAACATATTCAACCGTCCAAACCTTATATCTAACCATTATGCTAACCTCTTTATGTTCCTTTTTCTCAGGGGCCAAGCAAAACCCAGCAAGAAGGCTAAGCTGAATAAGCCGGCCGACAATCTCAATCCGTCTGAGCCGAAGAAACAACCAGATTCTTCTCATCCAATTACAGAAGCTATCATTGACAACTCACCTCCGGAAGACCATGAAGCTTCCATGGATCATATGGATGTTGAGCCGGCCATCTCCAAGTCGCCAAGCCCAATCAAACCTGCTGAGGAGAAGACTGATGACGTTGTTGTCACCGGTTTTGGATTCACAGCTCCGGGTCAACCTACTATCTTATCTAAGCACAACGCTAAAGAAGAAATTTCTGCTGAAGATAAGGGCAAGTGGAAAGTAGACTAGGAGAGATACACCCATTTCAGTGCTCAAGACCTCCATTCTGGTTACTTAAACCGTCTGTACACCAGCCATGACTTTGAAGCCGGCTTAGTGAACCTGATGAAGGAACACTATGAGGTAAACACTGCAACTCCTTTTTATACGAATATTCTTCCCCTTAGCCGCCAAGTTTATTGGACATGATAGAATAACATGTGTTGTAAACTCCAATAGCTGCATAAATCAACTCCAGTAGCCCCCAAGGGCCGGTTTATACTTTCAATATGAACTGGGACATTATAATACCAGCACCTCAACTTTGCATCTGTAGCCCCGAAGGGCCGGCTTAATAAATATGTTAAGCCGAGTCTTTAACTCAGCAAGAATCAACATTGCATCCGTAACCCCCAAGGGTCGGCTTAACAAATGCGTTAAGTCGAGACTTTATTTTAGTAAGAGTCAACATTGCATCCGTAGCCCCCAAGGGCCGGCTTAACAAATATGTTAAGTCTAGACTAATCATCTTGCAGGAGATCCATAATCCCATTCGTAGCCTTCGTAGGCTGGATCACCGTCATTTGTCTGGGTCAACAAATAAATTCAGCTTTGACAAGAGCAATATGCATTAGCCCCCAAGTGCCAAGTGTAATACTTGTATTGTGCTTAGGACTTCCCAGTATTTTAAGAAGCAAATAGACATTAGCCCCCAAGTGCCAAGTATAATACTTGTATTATGCTTGGGACTTCAAATAAATTCATTGCCATCTCATTGATTGTTTACCTCTTGTAGACTAAGCTTAGCAATAAAGAATCCCAAGTCGTCGACCTTCAAGAAAACATCAAGTCTCAACAAGCAGAAACCTCCAAGGCCAAGGATGAATTGACTAGTGCCTTAGCAGTGATGGAGAAATTGAAGGAAAGCTTCAAAGCTGAACTAGCGGGTTGGGATACAGAGAAGTCAGCCCTATTGAAGAGGGTTGAAGATGCTGAAGCGGCCCTTAAGCCGGTATCTGCAGAGCTTGCTGGCTTAAAACAACAAATTAATGCCATGGCTGCTACTGTTTTCGGTAAATAGCTTCCTCTTAGTCTTTTTAACACTTGTTATCCAATGTGCTCCGGCTTACAAACGTCCATGATGATACAGAATCCTGAGTTACCCATCTTGGCTCAAACATGCGAAAAAAACTGAAAGCTGCCTACATGCTCATTGAACAGTTATATACCGGCGCACAATGGGTCATCTGCACAGCTGCTCACAATAAACCACCTCCAACCCTTATCAAGGATACATTGGAGAAACTATCTATGCTGCCTGCACGGATCGAAGAGTTGAAGAAGTCAGCTGCGAGAGCCGGCGCACTTACCGCGCTAACCCGGGCCAAAGCGTGGCTAGTTGATCTTGAACCAACAGACTTGGCAAATGGCTGCCCGAGCATAAAAGAAGATGGGTCACCCTTCAATGCAGATGACTTTGCCGCCATTACGAAGGAAATGCGTCCTTTGGCTAGTATACTGGTTGAAGACACTAATCTTACACATTACCAGCCAGTTTATGATGCCAATAATAAGAAGGTCAAGGCACCGACTCATGATGCTTCGGACCTGACTCCTCCAATCCGTAAGCACACTTATGCCCCTGATGTTGACCCGTCAACACTTATAAGTGAAGAAGCTGTATTCAGAGCTTTAATTGGGATCGACTAGACGACCACTGACTTCCAGCCATTGGGTGACGAGGAGGAAGATGAACCGGTGCTGGACGATCCACAACCTTCAACCTAGCAAGGCCAAGATTCATAAGCTGTAGGTCGGCTTAGCATCTGCTTTCTACGACACCGCTAAGACAATTTATTCTTATGGGGCATGAGATACCTTTGTAATAGGCTAGTTAAACTCTTGATCTGCCATGCCATCGTGCATGTTTTGTTTTGTATGATATTACTGATGTGTCAAGCTAAAGATCTGTCACTTATGTTTATGATTTCATCAACTGTTTGCACCAGATTATTTATTGTACCTGCACACAAACACATGACAAGGATCCTGGCGGCTTACCGTAGGACGGGTCATAATACCTTATAAAAACCACTTGTGACTAAAGACAGTCCATAACCAGGGCCGGTTTAATCGTGACCTGATATGATTATAAAAATACCATACATGTGATATACTGCCGGCTTAGCATACCAGCGCAATAAGGGTGACAACCCAAATGATTGAGCACATAATGCCCTGTTTAACTGCCCTATACTATCGGCTTACAACGCCATATGCAGCAAGGGGTAATATCCCAAAACTTGTAGCACAATGCTTCCAAGTATTTAATATCATCTTATATTGGTGACTTATGGTCCAAAGCCAGGCCGGGTTATCGGAAACCACGAATATACTCAAATATGAGTCATAGAGATTGAGGCTTCATGGCCTGAATAGTTTTAAACCATATGTCAATGTGGTACGAAGATGAACCCCAAAAATGTTCAAATAGAAAAATAAATCAGAAAAACAAGGCTTTCGTAGGCCGCCAAGCCCAAATCTCAAGTGCTTTCAAGGGCCGCACAGCCACTGCGTTAAACCTTCATGCAAATCTTATAAGCCGGACCTCACATAACCAATCGTCGTTTTAACTTTGACAAGTTCAGGGTCTATGTAAGATTGACTTGTCAAAAGTACGACGGGTCATTCCAGTCAATCTAGGCGGAGTGGCAGACTTAAAAAGGCAGTATAACCCGGGTTTTTACGTGAATACACCTGGCTTTTAAGCCTATTACAAGGGTCATAAAAACTCTTGTCCATTGGACAAAGAGCCCCCCAAGTAATATTTTCTTCTAGGCATATAAGCCGGATCAAGAGGGTAGTAACACTATGTTCTCTTTGATGAATACACCTATGTTTGAATAGGAAACTCCCAAGTGGCATGTAATGAGCCTCAAGGCAGGATACCTATGTTTGAACTGCACAATGCAGCAAGTCCTCTTTGGGATCCTTTAATTTGGGTAAGAAACCCCCAAGTAATTTGTAATAAGGTGTGTAAGCCGGAGCCAAAAGGGTAGTCATAGCCATGCTCAATGAGCAGGAAGCCCCCATGTGACCATATAAAGTGACAATAAAGACTCATTATTACAAAAAATGAAATGACAAAGGCCCTGCTTTATCAGGGATGCCAGCTTTATTATATTCATCACAATATATACATTGTCAAGATATGTACATCACAAGAGCCGGTGGCTCAGGTGTAATAAGGCTGAAGATGAGCAATATTCCACGGTCGGCGGGTCTCCTCCTCCGACATGCGTGAGTCCTTATGGTCTCGAACATCGACAAGGTAGTATGATCCATTGTTCAAATTCTTGATAACCACAAAGGGTCCTTCCCAAGGTGGGGATAGCTTGTGCATATCAGTTTGATCCTGGATAAGCTGGAGCACCAAGTCACCTTCTTGAAAGGTTCTGGTCTTAACCCGACGGCTGTGATAATGGCACCGATCTTGTTGGTAAACCGCTGAATGAGCTGCAGCAATGTCACGCTCCTCATCTAACAGGTCAAGTGCATCATGACGTGCTTTTTCATTGTCAGCTTCAACATAAGCCGCTACACGGGGTGAATCGTGACGGATGTCACTAGGGAGAACCGCCTCTGCTCTGTATACCATGAAGAAAGGCATGTAACCCGTAGATCTGTTGGGGTAGTATTGATACTCCATAACACTAAGGGTAACTCCTCCACCCAACAACCTAGCGCCCTCTGCAAAGGAACCATAAGCCGGGGTTTGATGCCCCTTAGGATCTCTTGATTAGCTCTCTCAGCTTGACCATTAGATTGGGGGTGAGCCACTGATGATACGTCAAGCCGGATATGCTCACGTTGACAAAATTCTTTCATAGCACCCTTGGATAAATTAGCGCCATTATCAATGATAATTCTAAGGGGAAAACCAAAACGGAAAATCACCTTTTTGATGAACTGAACTGTCATCGCCGCGTCACACTTGCTAACCGGCTTTGCTTCAACCCATTTTGTAAATTTGTCAACCGCCACCAAAAGGTGAGTCTTTTTATCTTTGGAACTTTTGAAAGGCCCAACCATATCAAGCCCCCAGACTGCAAACGGCCAAGTAATTGGAATCATCCTCAATTCTTGAGCCGGCACATGAGCTCGTCATGACAACTTCTGACAACCATCACATTTACTAACTAGATCCTCAGCATCAACGTGAGTCGTCATCCAATAAAACTCATGACGGAAAGCTTTGGCTACGAGAGATTTAGAACCGGCATGATGACCACAATCTCCTTCATGAATCTCTCGTAGAATCTCACAGCCTTCTTCAGGAGAAACACAACGTTAAAACGCCCCTGTGACACTATGATGATGCAACTCTCCATTGACAATAGTCATTGACTTAGACCGCTGGGTTATCTGCCTAGCCAAAGTTTCATCCTCAGGTAACTTGCCCTGGGTCATATAAGCCAAATATGGAACCGTCCAATCAGGAATCACATGAAGAGCCGCCACCAGTTGTGCTTCCAGGTTAGGAATAGCAAGATCCTCCTCTGTAGGCAATTTGACAGAAGGGTTATGCAGAATATCCAGGAAAGTGTTAGGTGGAACCGGCTTACGCTGAGACCCTAACCGGCTTAAAGCATTAGCAGCCTCATTTTTCCTGTGATCGACATGTTTAACTTGATAACCCTTGAAGTTACCCGCAATAGCATCAACCTCTCGATGATAAGCTGCCATGAGTGGATCCTTAGAATCCCAAGTGCTAGAAACTTGCTGAGCTACCAGATCTGAGTCACTGAAACATCTCACCCGGCTTAAATTCATCTCCTTAGCCATCCGAAGACCATGGAGCAAGGCCTCATACTTAGCTACATTGTTAGTACAAGGGAACATCAACCGGAGAACATAAGAAAATTTATCACCTCGTGGGGAAGTTAAGACAACTCCAGCCCCCGAGCCCTCCAATTACCTGGACCCATCAAAATGAATAGTCCAATATGTGTTATCTGGCTTCTCTTCAGGCGTCTGCAACTCTGTCTAATCATTGTTAAAATCCACAAGTGCTTGAGATTTGATGGCTGTACGAGGCACATACTTTAAACCATGAGGTCCAAGCTCAATGGCCCACTTGGCTACCCGACCTGTGGCTTCTCTGTTTTGAATGATATCCCCTAAAGGGGCAGAACTAACCACAGTGATAGGATGACCCGGAAAATACTGCTTAAGCTTCCGGCTAGCCATAAAAACCCCATATACAAGCTTCCGCCAATGTGGATACCTCTGTTTGGACTCAATAAGCACCTCACTGATGTAGTAAACCGGTCGTTGAACCGGATATTCTTTGCCTGCTTCCTTCCTTTCCACCACAATGGCTACACTAACAGCTCGGCTATTGGTAGCCACATATAACAACAAAGGCTCCTTGTTAATGGGAGCAGCAAGAACCGGCGGCTCAGACAGTTGTTTCTTCAAGGCCTTAAAGGCTTGATCAGCAGCATCACTCCAGACAAAGTGATCTGTCTTCTTCATCATCTGGTACAAAGGGGTAGCCTTCTCACCCAACCGGCTTATGAACTGGCTTAAGGCCGCAATACGACCCGCCAAACACTGAACATCATCGATACACGCTGGTTTAGCCAGGGAGGTGATAGCTTTTATTTTCTCTGGGTTAGCCTCAATACCTTGTTTCGAAACCAGAAAACCCAAAAGCTTACTAGCTGGCACACCAAAGACACACTTGGCTGGGTTAAGCATCATCTTCTAGACCCGGAGATTATCATATGTCTCTTTCAAATCATCTATCAATGTTTCCTTCTTTTTGTACTTCACCACAATATCATCCACATAAGCGTGAACATTGCGCTCAATCTGATCATGAAGACAATTCTGCACACAACGCTAGTAAGTTGCGTGGGTACTCTTGAGCCCAAAAGGCATAGACACATAACAGAAGGCTCCAAAAGGAGTGATGAAAGCCGTCTTCTCCTGGTCCTTAACTACCATCTTGATCTGATGATAACTAGAATAAGCATCCAAAAGCTCAAACGCTCACAACCCGCTGTAGCATCTATAATTTGATCAATACGAGGGAGATCAAAAGGATCAACTGAACAAGCCTTGTTTAAGTCCGTGTAGTCCACACACATACACCAAGTGTCGTTCTTCTTAAGCACCAGCACCGGGTTAGCCAACCACTCAGGATGAAAAACTTCAACAATGAACCCAGCCACCAAGAGCTAGACCACTTCTTCACCAATGTCCTTACCCATTTATTCACTAAAACGATGAAGGAATTGCTTGACCGGCTTAAACTTCGGATCAATATTAAGAGTGTGATGATGTCTACTACGCAACCTTCTTTTTGTAGACGTTGTTGGGCCTCCAAGTGCAGAGGTTTGTAGGACAGTAGCAAATTTCCCTCAAGTGGATGACTTAAGGTTTATCAATCCGTGGGAGGCATAGGATGAAGATGGTCTCTCTCAAGCAACCCTGCAACCAAATAACAAAGAGTCTCTTGTGTCCCCAACACACCCAATACAATGGTAAATTGTATAGGTGCACTAGTTCAGCGAAGAGATGGTGATACAAGTGCAATATGGATGGTAGATATAGGTTTTTGTAATCTGAAAATATAAATACAGCAATGTAGCAAGCGATAAAAGTGAGCGTAAACGGTATTTCAATGCTAGGAAACAAGTCCTAGGGTTCATACTTTCACTAGTGCAAGTTGTGTCAACAATAATAACATAATTGGATCATATGACTATCCCTCAACATGCAAAAAAGAGTCACTCCAAAGTCACTAATAGCGGGGAACAAACAAAGAGATTATGGTAGGGTACGAAACCACCTCAAAGTTATTCTTTCCAATCAATCCGGTGGGCTATTCCTATAAGTGTCACAAACAGACCTAGAGTTCGTACTAGAATAACACCTTAAGACACAAATCAACCAAATCCCTAATGTCACCTAGATACTCCAATGTCACCTCAAGTATCCGTGGGTATGATTATACGATATGCATCACAAAATCTCAGATTCATCTATTCAACTAACACATAGAACCTCAAAGAGTGCCCCAAAGTTTCTATCAGAGAATCACGACGAAAACGTGTGCCAACCCCTATGCATAGGTTCATGGGCGGAACCCGCAAGTTGATCATCAAAACATACATCAAGTAAATCACGTGATATCCCATTGTCACCATAGATACGCACGGCAAGACATACATCAAGTGTTCTCAAATCTTTAAAGACTCAATCCGATAACATTACTTCAAAGGGGAAACTCAATCCATTACAAGAGAGTAGAGGGGGAGAAGAAACATAAGATCCAACTATAATAGCAAAGCTCGCGATACATCAAGATTGTGCCAAATCAAGAACACGAGAGAGAGAGAGAGAGAGAGATCAAACACATAGCTACTGGTACATACCCTCAGCCCCGAGGGTGAACTACTACCTCCTCGTCATGGAGAGCGCCGGGATGATGAGATGGCCACCGGTGAGGGCTCCCCCCTCCGGCAGGGTGCCGGAACAGGGTCCCGATTGGTTTTTGGTGGTTACAGAGGCTTGCGGCGGCGGAACTCCCGATCTCTTCTCCGTTCTGGAAGTTTTAGGGTACGTGAGTATATATGGTTGCATGAAGTACGTCGGTGGAGCTTCGGGGGCCCCACAAGGCAGGGGGGCGCGCCCCCACCCTCGTGGGCACCTCCCTTCTCTCCTGACTTGGGGTCCAGTCCATCCGGTAGTTTTCCTTCCAAAAATAACTTCTCCAGTTGATTTCGTTCCGTTTCGACTTCGTTTGATATTCCTTTTTTTCGAAACACTGAAATAGGCAAAAAAAACAGCAAATCTGGGCTGGGCCTCCGGTTAATAGGTTAGTCCCAAAAGTAATATAAAAGTGGAAAATAAAGCCCGATATTGCCCAAAACAGTAGATAATATAGCATGGAGCAATCAAAAATGTAACATCCCAAATTTTCAATTTGGAATGTTATACACTAGATCATCATTGCATATCATATTTTATTGCATTTTGGTTGATCCTAGAAAATTCTACGCAATTCAAGGACCCTTGGAGAGAGTTGGGGATTTCGTTATTTTCATATTTGAGTTTTCTCAAATTTTGAAAATAGGATCATTTGATTTTATTTATTTAGCTTCAATTATTTCTATTACAAAAATATGAGAGAGGGAATAAAATGACTTTCCCAAAATAAAGAAATATTGAGGATTTAATAAAAAAATTAAATAGGATTTTATTTTCGTTTTATTTGCTATTTTATTTGAATTAGGCAAAATGCGCGTTTTTAAAAATTACATTTAGGCCCCAAATAAATGTTCATCCTGTGCGGCTTGATTTTAGAAGCTGGGGAAAATTTATTTCAGGATTTTTGGAGTCCGTTTAGTATTCCTTTTGTTTTTTTTCTGAGCGTAATAATTTAAAAAAAGGGTCCGAACCGCCTTACCTGGCCGTGTCCGACCTGGACTCCCGGCCCGGCCGGCTTTATATAGCCGGGAGGCCCAGCCGCCACCCCAGCGAAACCCTAGCCCGCCGCCGCCCCTATCACGCGCCGCCGCCGCCCCTCGCCGCTGCCGCCCCCGCGCCGCTCGCCGCCTCGCCCGCCTCCTCGCCTCCTCGACACCTCGCCGCTGCCGGAGGTAGTTTTTGCCGCCGGTTCTTTTTAGAAAACTGATCGATTTTCCGTCGGTTTTGTTCGTTTTTTTAGTTTCGGTTTTTTTAAATAGATCAGTTTTTCCTGTTTATTTAATTAGCAAGCGTTCGTCCGTTCGTTCGTTTTAACGAACGTTCGTCGTTTTTCTTTTTCTCGGATTAAATCCGCGATTTTTCTGATCGCCATTCCTGATCCGATTTTCATTTTAGTCTAACTTTTCACTCGTTTATCAGAATCAGGCGATTCAAGCGCCTGGAGTTTCTCTCGAAACCCTCTTTCCGTTTAACCAACTCAAACAAGTTTTTGCCACTGTAAAAATTGCCCTAGATCCATAATAGTAAACGAAGCCTGTTTCTTTTGCCGTTTGTCTTTCGTTGCTTTGTTCGATTTGATTCTTTTTGCCAATCGGAGTTCTTAAGTTGAACTTTCTGGTTAGATCTTTTTATTCGAGTTTTACCTGTGCATTAGTTGAGTACTTATTGTATGCTTGTTTGTTTGCGATAGAGTACCCGGAGTGCGCCGCTTGCTACTTTGAATCGCTAGGTTTTGCGGATCATCAGCAAGGCAAGTAACACTTTGATCATACTTCCAATTACCCAGTTTTTATTGCATTAGATCAATCCTCACACATTGCATGATTAGGATCTAATTAAATTGTGGGTTTGGGAAGTAGTTGAGGTAGTACCTATTACATGTTATTATCAAACCTTTGGGAGTCACTTCTACGTTTGCTTATTGTGCCATGCTATGCTAGTAGACGTGGATTGGGTGAGTGTATCCATGACAGATGTGAGATTGTTAAATTAATGGTTTATCTAAGGTGGTAACTTAAATACACATCTGGGTGGATTGACGCACCTGGGTATTCCAGCGATTGCCTGCTTTTTTATGGACCGCCACCCAGGCTCAAAGGGATCATGAGATTATTCATGCTAGAAACTTCCGTGTGCAGCCACAAGCTACTATGGGCTCTAGCATAGTTGATTAAGTTGTGCGAACTCTTACAGTGGTAGACTAGCAGATGTAGGGGAAAGTAGGTGTAACGGTCTACCCGATCGTAAGGTTGCTAGCGCTTTTGAAAGACTATGTCTCAGTCATCCTTTCTCAGACGCCATGTAGTGCGAGAAATCAAACAGAGGCGATCGAGTCATGTGGGGAAAAGTGCGCAAACCTCTTCAGAGTGTATAAACTAATCATGGTTAGCCGTGTCCCCGGTTATGGACATCTTGAGTATCTAGTACTTGGATTATCATGTGAATCTCATCATGTTACTCTAAAATTAATTTTGTTGGGTTTTGTTTAATGATGATGCTTAATTGGGATTGAGAATGCTATCAACCATTCTCAATGTTTAACAACTACCATGATAGTTAAATAAAATTTATTCCTTTGCAGTAGGGAAAATTTGGCTTTACGCAAAATTGTAACCATTGAGCTTTCCACCAGCCAAATATGCATATAGAATATCCTATTCATTCCATTACTCTCTATGTGTTACTTTGCCAGCATATTCCATGTGCTGACCCATTTCGGGCTGCAACGTTAATGTTGCAGACTTTTCAGACGATGATTAAGGTGTTTTTAGGTCATGGTTCTATACTCAGTGATGCCGTTGGAGTTGATGGACTCACTTATCTTCCAAGCCTTCCGCTGTTATCGTTATTAGATGGCCTTAAGCCATATTTATTGTAATAAGTTCTCTTTTGAGACACTCGATGTAATAAGTGTGTGATTTCTACTCTGTTATAAATCCTTCAAGTATTGTGTGGTGTCAGCATTACTGATCCAGAGATGACACCTGAGCACAGAGATTGGACCGTTTTAAGTCTGGTTGCTACAAGATGGTATCAGAGCACACGCTGACTGTAGGACACGACCACTAAGCTAAAAGACCTAGATCACTACTCACTCTCTTCTCTTTCTGACTTCTCATCTTTTCTACTCTTTTAGGATGGCGGATGCAAGGAACAAGTTCACGCAACCAGATGAAGATACACTCTTTGGACGTCACTTGAAGGAAGTCACTAGATACCTGAACATAGGAGTGCCAAGCTTCACCGGGACCTACAACGCCACTTTACCGGAAGAAGAGCGCTGGATGATTCAAGTTCAAGTTCCAGGAAGGATGTTCATGCCAGTCACTGAGCCCATAGAGTTTTCTTTTGATGCACCAACTTGGGATCTAGGAAAGAGCATGGTAGCTCACATCGCCATGGGACGCATTGGAGAAGTCTACCACAATGATCTCAAGGATACTATCTACCAGATTTGTGGGCGCCGAGATGAGCACTGGGAGATGATCAGCACCAGGAAGGATAGATCAATTGCAGCTTTTATCCAGGAGTTAAACCAGCACATTCGATGTCAGGAGAACCAGATGTGTGCCGAAATGATAGATCTGAAGAAGGCAAAGACAAGAATCAAGGAACTGGAGGAAGAACTCAAGGCTACACATGAAGATTATGAAGAGGAAATCGAAGTATTAGTGGAGAAAAATGACGATCTGATCAAGAAGATTGGAATATTCATGGGAGGCCCTACATCAGTAGAAGAAGACGAGGAACCCAAGGAGATTCACCCGGAAGACTACATCATCATCGACGACACCGACTCGGATCCAGATAATAGCGATGATGACTATGTTGATGAAGCTAGAGTAGATATCATGGAGTCTGCAACCGAAGAATATTTCTAGTAGACCACCAAATCAGTAGTAGTATTCCACCATGTAAATATAGTAGTCCGAGCACTTTTGCGATAGTTAGATCGATTGTATGCCCTTGTTTGATTGATTGAATGAAGTGAATTGTTTGCTTTTGTCTCATGTGCATATGGGTAGTGTTTCTCTTTAGACCCCCTCTATTCTTAAATCTCATCTTTTCTAAACCCTCAGATGCCTCCAAGACGTGACCCCAGATTTACCTTCCCACCGGAGCTCACTCAGTTGATCCAGCAGCAGAACACATTGATGCAGTTGCTAGTCCAGAACCAGAATCAGGGGAACAACAACAACAACCCACCACCACCACCACCTGTTGATCATTTAGCCCGTTTTCTTAGGCTGAATCCGCCGGTGTTTTCTAGTAGCACCGAGCCGATAGTAGCAGATGATTGGCTCCGTTAGACAGCTAGGGAGTTGACCACGCGGGATGCACAGATGCGGAAAAGGTGAAGTTTGCCGCACATCAGCTTGAAGGACCCGCAACATCATGGTGGGAGAATTTCACAACCACTTTCCCTGTCAACACTATCACGTGGGACCAGTTTCAGCAGGCTTTTCGTACTGCCCATGTTTCAGCAGGAGCTATGGCCATGAAGAAGCGAGAGTTTTGCAACTTGCGCCAAGGAGGACGGACAGTTGGCCAGTATGTGGAGGACTTTAGTAACCTAGCACGTTATGCCCCAGATGACGTTGCTACGGATGCAGCTAAGCAGGAGAAGTTTCTGGAAGGACTGAATGATGAGTTGAGCATGCAGTTGATGGTAGCAACCTTCAAAAACTACCAGGAGTTGGTAGATCGTGCTCTTAGGATTGAAGGGAAGCAGCAGCAGATTGAGAATCGCAAGAGGAAGTATGGACAAGGGAAGTACAATTCAGGAGCTCAGCAGAAGCCACGTTTTACCCCTAGACCGGGAGGACATTTTCAGCATACCCATGGAGGAGGTAGCTCGTACAATCACAATGGCACCAATAATGGTAATGGGAATGGAGGAAGCAACGGCCAGAACCGCACCAACCCATTGACCCCAGCCAAGAGAGACCTGAGCCAAGTCACTTGTTTTAAGTGCCAGAAGACCGGACATTATGCCAATGAATGTCCTGAATCCCAGAATGGAAATGGCAATGGAAGCTCTGGGAAGAAGTCGAACCCTTTAGGGGACAGGTGAACCACATTAACGTGGAGGAGGTTGAAGAGCAGCCGGATGCAGTAATCGGTAAGTTTTTGGTTAAGTCATTTACTGCACTCGTTCTTTTCGATACTGGTGCATCGCATTCATACATATCAAGGGTATTTGTGGATAAGTATAATCTGCCCACCAAAGTTCTTAGAACACCTATGTTAGTAAGCTCACCAGGAGCGGAGTATATGGCTAACCAAGGATGTTTTCAAGTGCCATTGAGTATAGGTAGGCATGTGTTTCCCTCGGATTTAATCATTTTGGAATCACAAGGATTGTATGTAATTGTGGGGATGGATTGGTTGTCGATGTATGGAGGAAACATTGATTGCGCTAGTAAGTCGATCTTGCTTACCACCCCAGAAGGGAGAAGGATCAAGTATGTATCCCGGCATGTGCCGAAGAGGACTCAAGTAAATTGTTTAACAGGAGTTGTGCAGGAGGAAGTACCAGTAGTGAAGGATTTCCCTGATGTATTTCCAGAAGAGTTGCCAGGCATGCCACCGGATAGAGATATTGAGTTTTTGATTGAGCTTTTGCCAGGCACAGGGCCAATATCAAAGAGACCATATAGGATGCCCTCAAAGGATTTGGTGGAGATTAAGAAGCAGATTAATGAGTTACTGGATAAAGGATATATTCGCCCAAGTTCTTCGCCTTGGGGATCGCCGGTACTTCTAGTGGAGAAGAAGGATGGATCATTAAGGATGGTTGTTGATTATCGAGGATTAAATGAAGTAACCATCAAGAACAAATACCCACTACCGATGATCAATGATCTGTTTGATCGATTGCAAGGAGCTAAGGTATTTTCCAAGATCGATCTGCGATCAGGATACCACTAGTTGAAGATTCGAGAACAGGATATACCTAAGACGGCTTTTACCACCAGGTATGGGCTATACGAGTATACCGTTATGTCATTTGGTCTGACTAAGGCACCTGCATATTTTATGAACATGATGAACAAAGTGTTTATGGAGTTTTTGGATAAGTTCATTGTAGTGTTCATTGATGATATCCTGGTTTACTCGAAGAATGAAGAGGAGCATAAGGAGCATTTGCGTTTGGTACTTGGTAAGCTCAGAGAACATCAGTTATATGCCAACATTAGCAAATGCGAGTTTTGGTTGAAAGAAGTTGGATTTCTCGGACACATTATATCCGGAGAAGGTATAGCAGTAGATCCCACTAAGGTTGATACCATGACAAATTGGGAAGCCACAACAACAGTTGGAGAGATCCAGAGTTTTCTTGGACTCGCAGGATACTACCGGAGATTCATTGAGAATTTCTCAAAGACTGCGAAGCCTATGATGGAGTTGTTGAAAAAGGATACCAAGTTCATATGGACTGAGGAATGTGAGGCTAGTTTCCAGGAGTTAAAGAAAAGTTTGGTTACATCACCTGTGTTGATTTTGCCAGATCAGACCAAGGATTATGAGGTGTATTGTGACGCTTCACGTCAAGGACTTGGAGCAGTGCTTATGCAGGACGGAAGAGTTGTTTCCTATGCCTCACGATAGATTAAGCCTCATGAGTTAATTTATGCTACGCATGATTCGGAATTAGCAGCCGTAGTGCATGCATTGAAAACCTGGAGACATTTTCTCATTGGAAACCATTGTGAGGTATACACGAATCACAAGAGTTTGAAGTATATTTTCACGCAGAAGGAATTGAACCTCAGCAAAGGAGATGGTTGGAGCTCATCAAGGATTATGATATGAAATTGCATTATCACTCCGGAAAGGCTAATGTAGTAGCTGACGTGTTGAGCCGTAAAAGCCACGCAACACACTAATGACGGGAGATTTACCAAGGGAGTTAGCCGAAAATATTCGAGAGCTATGTTTGGAAATAGTTCCAAGAGGCTATGTAGCAGTATTGGAGATTCAGTCTACTTTGATGGATAAGATCAGATAAGCTCAAAAGACTGACAAGGAGATTGCCTCTATAAAAGAGAAAATGAGCAAAGGAAAAGCTAAGGGATTTCGTGAGGATGAGCACGATACCTTATGGTTTGAAGACCGTGTTTATGTGCCAAATGATTCGGAGATTAGGAAGTTAATTCTGCAAGAGGCCCGTGATTCACCATATTCGATTCACCCAGGAAATACCAAAATGTATTTGGATTTGAAGGACACCTTCTGGTGGACCAGAATGAAGAAGGAAATTGCGGAGTATCTAGCAGTTTGTGATGTATGTCAGAGAGTAAAGGGAGAGCATCAGAAGCCAGCAGGATTGCTACAGCCATTGCCGATACCCGAATGGAAGTGGGATAAGTTAGGCATGGATTTTATTACAGGATTTCCCAGAACACGTTCAGGCTATGATTCGATATGGGTTGTAGTCGATCGTTTGACAAAGGTAGCTCATTTCATTCCAGTGAAGACTACCTATACCAGTGCAAAGTTGGCAAAAATATACATGACCAGAATCGTATGTCTGCATGGAGTTCCAAGGAGCATAGTATCAGATAGAGGAACCCAGTTTACCTCAAAGTTCTGGAATCAGTTGCATGAAACTTTGGGTACCAGACTGGAGTTTAGTATAGCTTTCCACCCGCAGACAGATGGATAGACCGAGAGAGTCAATCAGATTTTGGAGGATATGCTGAGAGCTTGTGCGCTAGATTGCTGATCTAGTTGGGATGAGAATTTGCCATATGCAGAGTTCTCTTACAACAACAGTTATCAATCCAGTTTGAAGATGGCCCCTTTCGAAGCCTTGTATGGAAGGAGATCTAGGACCCCATTGTCTTGGGATGAAGTTGGAGACCGCCAGTTGTTTGGACCGGATCTGATAAAGGAGTCTGAACAGAAAGTGAAATTGATTCGTGATAGGCTCAAGGTAGCTCAATCCAGGCAGAAGAGTTATGCAGATTCTAAACGCAAGGAGACAGTTTATGAAGTCAGAGACCGAGTTTATCTTCGAGTATCTCCACTTCGAGGAGTTAAGCGCTTTGGAGTTAAGGGAAAGTTAGTGCCACGTTTTGTAGGCCCATACAAAGTTTTGGAGCGTATGGGAGAAGTAGCCTATAAGTTGGAATTGCCCGAAGGATTGTTAGGAGTTCATGACGTGTTCCACGTTTCCCAGTTGAAGAAATGCCATGCAGAGATGGCTGATATACCGCTGAGAGATACAGTGCTACTGGAAGCAATTCAGTTGGACAGTGATTTGACCTATGAGGAGAAACCAGTCAAGATTCTAGAGTATGCCAGTCGAGTCACCCGCAGCAAGGTTATCAAGTTTTGCAAAGTTCAGTGGAGCCACCACATGGAGGATGAAGCCACCTGGGAACGAGAGGAGGATTTGCTGAAGGACCACCCTCACCTATTTTCTAGCCAACCTGAATCTCGAGGGCGAGATTCATCTTAAGGGGGTAGGTTTGTAACATCCCAAATTTTCAATTTGGAATGTTATACACTAGATCATCATTGCATATCATATTTTATTGCATTTTGGTTGATCCTAGAAAATTCTACGCAACTCAAGGACCCTTGGAGAGAGTTGGGGATTTCGTTATTTTCATATTTGAGTTTTCTCAAATTTTGAAAATAGGATCATTTGATTTTATTTATTTTATCTTCAATTATTTTTATTACAAAAATATGAGAGAGGGAATAAAATGACTTTCCCAAAATAAAGAAATACTGAGGATTTAATAAAAAAATCAAATAAGATTTTATTTTGATTTTATTTGCTATTTTATTTGAATTAGGGAAAATGCGCGTTTTTTAAAATTGCATTTAGGCCCCAAATAAATGTTCATCCTGTGCGGCTTGATTTTCGAAGCCGGGGAAAATTTATTTCGGGATTTTTGGAGTCCGTTTAGTATTCCTTTTGTTTTTTTCTGAGCGTAATAATTTAAAAAAAAAGGTCCGAACCACCTTACCGGGCCGTGTCCGACCTGGACTCCCGGCCCGACCGGCTTTATATAGCTGGGAGAACCAGCCGCCACACCACCGAAACCGTAGCCCGCCGCCGCCCCTCGCCGCGCCGCCGCACCCCCCGCGCCGCCTCGCCGCGCCGCCGCCTGCGCCGCTTGCCGCCTCGCTGCCGCCGCCGGACTGCCGCCGTGCCGCCTCGCTAGACCGCCGGATCCGCCGCCGCGGGCGGTAGTTTTCGCCGCCGGTTTTTTTAGAAAACCGATCGGTTTTCTGTCGGTTTTGTTCGGTTTTTTAGTTTCAGTTTTTTTAAATAGATCAGTTTTTCTGGTTTATTTAATTAGCGAGCATTCGTCCATTCGTTCATTTTAACGAATGTTCGTCGTTTTTCTTTTTCTTGGATTAAATCCGTGATTTTTCTGATTGCGATTCCTGATCCGATTTTCGTTTTAGTCTAACTTTTCGCTCGTTTATCGGAATCAGGCGATTCAAGCGCCTGGAGTTTTGTCTCGAAACCCTCTTTCCATTAACCAACTGAAACAAGTTTTTGCCACTATAAAAATTGCCCTAGATCCAGAATAGTAAACAAAGCTTGTTTCTTTTGTCGTTTGTCTTTCGTTGCTTCGTTCGATTTGATTCTTTTTGCCAACCGGAGTTCTTAAGTTGAACTTTCTGGTTAGATATTTTTATTCGAGTTTTACCTGTGCAAAGTTGAGTACTTATTGTATGCTTGTTTGTTTGCGATAGAGTACCCGGAGTGCGCCGCTTGCTACTTCGAATCGCTAGGTTTTGCGGATCATCAGCAAGGCAAGTAACACTTTGATCATACTTCCAATTACCCAGTTTTTATTGCATTAGATCAATCCTCACACATTGCATGATTATGATCTAATTAAATTGTGGGTTTGGGAAGTAGTTGAGGTAGTACCTATTACCTGTTATTATCAAACCTTTGGGAGTCACTTCTACGTTTGCTTATTGTGCCATGCTATGCTAGTAGGCGTGGATTGGGTGAGTGTATCCATGACAGATGTGAGATTGTTAAATTAATGGTTTATCTAAGGTGGCAACTTAAAAACACATCTGGGTGGATTGAGGCACCTGGGTATTCCAGCGATTGCCTGTTTTTTTATGGACCGCCACCTAGGCTCAAAGGGATCATGAGATTATTCAAACTAGAAACTTCCATGTGCAGCCACAAGCTACTATGGGCTCTAGCATAGTTGATTAAGTTGTGCGAACTCTTACAGTGGTAGACTAGCAGATGTAGGGGAAAGTAGGTGTAGCGGTCTACCCGATCGTAAGGTGCTAGCGCTTCTGAAAGACTATGTCTCGGTCATCCATTTCTCAAATGCCATGTAGTGCGAGAAATCAAATGGAGGCGATCGAGTCTTGTGGGGAAAAGTGTGCAAACCTCTGCAGAGTGTATAAACTAATCATGGTTAGCCGTATCCCCGATTATGGACATCTTGAGTATCTAGTACTTGGATTATCATGTGAATCTCATCATGTTACTCTAAAATTAATTTTGTTGGGTTTTGTTTAATGATGATGCTTAATTGGGATTGAGAATGCTGTCAACCATTCTCAATGTTTAACAACTACCATGATAGTTAAATAAAATTTATTCCTTTGCAGTAGGGAAAAATTGGCTTTACGCAAAACTGTAACCATAGAGCTTTCCACCAGCCAAATATGCATATAGAATAGCCTATTCATTCCATTACTCTCTATGTGTTACTTTGCCAGCATATTCCATGTGCTGACCCGTTTCGGGCTGCAACGTTAATGTTGCAGACTTTTCAGACGATGATTAAGGTGTTTTTAGGCCGTGGTTCTATACTCAGTGATGCCGTTGAAGTTGATGGACTCACTTATCTTCCAAGCCTTCCGTTGTTATCGTTATTAGATGGCCTTAAGCCATATTTATTGTAATAAGTTCTCTTTTGAGACACTCGATGTAATAAGTGTGTGATTGCTACTCTGTTATAAATCCTTCAAGTACCGTGTGGTGTCAGCATTACTAATCCAAGGATGACACCTGAGCATAGAGATTGGACCGTTTGAGGTCTGGTCGCTACAAAAAATTATAGATACGTTGGAGACGTATCAAGCATCCCCAAGCTTATTTCCTGCTCATCCTCGAGTAGGTAAATGATAAAAAAGATAATTTTTGATGTGGAATGCTAGTTGGCTTAATTTCAATGTAATTCTTCTTACTTGTGAAATGAATATTCAGATCCGAAAGATTCAAGACAAAAGTTCATATTGACATAAAAATAATAATACTTCAAGCATACTAACTAAGCAATTATGTCTTCTCAAAATAACATGGCCCAAAGAAAGTTCATCCCTACAAAATCATATAGTTTAGTCATGCTCCATTTTTGTCACACAAGAATGCTCTCATCATGCACAACCCCGATGACAAGCCAAGCAACTGTTTCATACTTTAGTAATCTCAAACTTTATAAACCTTCACGCACACTAGTAGAAAAAGGACCTAATGTGAGACACATTAGTCCCGGTTCGATTTTGGCCCGGTACTAATGGCACCATTAGTGCCGGTTCGAACGGCTATGCATTAATGCCGGTTCGTGTTGAACCTTTAGTACCGGTTCGTGCCACGAACCGGTGCTAAAGGGGTGGTGGCAGGCTGGTGTCAGGCCGGGGCCCCATGATCACCTTTAGTACCGGTTTGTGGCACAAACCGGTACTAAAGGGCTAACCTTTAGTACTGGTTCGTGCCATGAATCGAGACTAAAGGGGTTTGACCTATAGTCCCGACTGGAGACACAAACCGGGACTATAGTGTAATTTTCAAACTCTACCCCCCCCCCCTCGATGTATCGCCATTTCAGTTTTGAAAAAATCAAAAGAAAATGATAAAAACTTCAGAAAATAAAATCCTTTGAGAGGTAGTTATATTACTACACCTACTAGTTATGAAAATTTCAAAACTTAAATTTGGACATGTTTTGCAAAAAGTGTAGGGAAAATGTAAAACGGCTATAATTTTTGCATACAATGTCGGAAAAAAAACGTATAATATATCAAAAAATTCAGCACGAAAATCCACATCCGATTTTGACTGCCTACGGCCTATTTGCAACTTTTTAGAATCCTCAAATTCCAAAAGGAAAAAAGATATGCTCAAATTTCAGTTTTTTTAATTTTGGTCAAACTATGGTCAAACTACTTATTCAAGAAGTATTAATGTTACTACATAATTATTCAAGAATATTAGTGTTACTAAATAATTATTTCAATTTTTTGAATTTTGGTCAAATCTGGTCAAACTATGGTCAAACTTATTCAAGAAATATTAGTGTTACTAAATAATTACTGTTTTTTAGAATAATAGTTTCAAACTCAAATGGTGAAACGAGTGACCTAATGCTCAAGCTAAACTGCTGAGGGTTAATAGGATTAACAGCTTACATTTGCTAAACTGTGCAGACTTGGAAAGTAGGGGGAATAGAACTCCGAAGTTAAGCATGCTCAGGCTGGGGGAGTGAGAGGATGGGTGACCGACCGGGAAGTTAGACGATTTGGAATGAGTGATCCACACTTGAGCAGTTAAGAGGGGTGATTAGAGACGAGGGTTGATTAGAGACTAAATCATCAAACAATTCAATTCAGAAAATCAAAAATAAAAAAAATCAAAAAAAATTTGAAAATTTTCAAAAAAAATTCAAAAAAAACCTTTAGTACCGGTTGGTAACACCAACCGGTACTAAAGGTCCCCCATGCCATGGCGCGAGCTCACGCCACGTGGTGAGCCTTTAGTGGCGGTTCGTGCCGAACCGGTACTAAAGGGGCGGCCTTTAGTGCCCACACTTTAGTGCCGGTTACAGAACCAGCACTAAAGGCCCTTACGAACCGGTTTTAAAGCTCCATTTTCTACTAGTGGCAATACATGAGCGTGAGCCATGGATATAGCACTATGGGTGGAATAGAATACGATGATGGGGGTTATGTGGAGAAGACAAAAAAGGAGAAAGTCTCACATCAACGAGGCTAATCAATGGGCTATGGAGATGCCCATCGATTTATGTTAATGCGAGGAGTAGGGATTGCCATGCAACGGATCCACTAGAGCTATAAATGTATGAAAGCTCAACAAAAGAAACTAAGTGGGTGTGCATCCAACTTGCTTGCTCACGAAGACCTAGGGCACTTGAGGAGGCCCATTGTTGGAATATACAAGCCAAGTTCTATAATGAAAGATTCCCACTAGTATATGAAAATGACAAAACAAGAGACTCTCTATCATGAAGATTATGGTGCTACTTTGAAGCACAAGTGTGGAAAAAAGGATAGTAGCATTGCCCCTTTTTATTTTTTTTCTTTTTTTATTTTTTTGGGCCTTTTTTTCTTTGGCCTTTCTCTTTTTTTATTTTTTATTGGGACAATGCTCTATTGAATGATGATCATCACACTTCTATTTATTTACAACTCAATGGTTACAACTCGATACTAGAACAAGGTATGACTCTATATGAATGCCTCCGGCGGTGTACCGGGATATGCAATGACTCAAGAGTGACATGTATGAAAGAATTATGAATGGTGGCTTTGCCACAAATACTATGTCAACTACATGATCATGCTAAGCAATATGACAATTACGATTGTGTCATGATGAACAAAATGGTGGAAAGTTGCATGGCAATATATCTCGGAATGGCTATGGAAATGCCATAATAGGTAGGTATGGTGGTTGTTTTGAGGAAGATATAAGGAGGTTTATGTGTGAAAGAGCGTATCATATCACGGGGTTTGGATGCACCGGCGAAGTTTGCACCAACTCTCAATGTGAGAAAGGGCAATGCACGGTACCGAAGAGGCTAGCAATGATGGAAGGGTGAGAGTGCGTATAATCCATGGACTCAACATTAGTGATAAAGAACTCATATACTTATTGCAAAAATCTACAAGCCATCAAAAACCAAAGTACTACGCGCATGCTCCTAGGGGGATAGATTGGTAGGAAAAGACCATCGCTCGTCCCCGACCGCCACTCATAAGGAGGACAATCAAATAACACCTCATGTTTCAAATTTGTTATATAACGTTTACCATACGTGTATGCTACGGGACTTGCAAACTTCAACACAAGTATTTCTCAAATTCACAACTACTCAACTAGCACGACTTTAATATTATCACCTCTATATCTCAAAACAATTATCAAGCATCAAACTTCTCTTAGTATTCAACACACTCATAAGAAAGTTTTTACTATTCTTCAATACCTAGCATATTAAGATTTTTAAGCAAATTACCATGCTATTTAAAACTCTCAAAATAATTTAAGTGAAGCATGAGAATTCATCTATTTCTTCAAAATATAACCACCGCCGTGCTCTAAAAAGATATAAGTGAAGCACTAGAGCAAATGACAAACTACTCCAAAAGATATAAGTGAAGATCAATGAGTAGCCGAATAATTATGCAACTATGTGAAGGCTCTCTAACATTTAAGAATTTCAGATCTTGAGATTTATTCAACCAGCAAGCAAAGCTAAATAAAATTACATTTCATGGATAGCACACATCATGTGAAGAAGCAAAAATTAGGACTAACCGATAGTTGTTGAAGAAGAAATGTGGGATGCCTACCGGGGCATCCCCAAGCTTAGATGCTTGAGACTTCTTGAAATATTATGTTGGGGTGCCTTGGGCATCCCCAAGCTTAAGCTTTTGTGTCTCCTTAATTCCTTTCATATCACGGTTTCCTAAATCTCAAAAGCTTCATCCATACCAAACTCAACAAGAACTCGTGAGATGAGTTAGTGTAAACCAATGCAAAAACCTTATCATACTATACTGTAGAAAATCACTAAAATTATTATTCAACATTGCATACTAAATGTCTCTACATATTTAATAGTCCTATCCTCAAATAGAATCATTAAACAAGCAAACATATGCAAACAATACAAACATAACAGCAATCTGCCAAAACAGTACAGTCTGTAAAGAATGCAAGATTCATCATACTTCCCTAACTCCAAAAATTATGAAAGAAAATTCCCACTGTAGAGCTTCTTATGTAAAAGTTTACAACATTTTATCACATTATGACTTTTCTAGGGAATTTTTGCAACAACGGTAAACTTTCTGTTTTCAAACAGCAACATGCATACTTGCAAAATAAGCATAGTAAAGGCTATCGTTGACATTTTTATTGAAAATAGAGATGAAAACCATTAATATAAATGACACCAAGCAAAAAGTAACAAAAGGAAATGACGCTGCAAGCAAAACACATATCATGTGGTGAATAAAAATATAGCTCCAAGTAAAGTTACCGACGAACGAAGACGAAAGAGGGGATGCCTTCGGGGGCATCCCAAGCTTAGGCTCTTGGTTGTCCTTGAATATTACCTTGGGGTTCCTTGGGCATCCCCAAGATTAGGCTCTTGCCACTCCTTATTCCATAGTCCATCGAATCTTTACCCAAAACTTGAAAACTTCACAACACAAAACTTAACAGAAAATCTCGTGAGCTCCGTTAGCGAAAGAAAACAAAACACCACTTCATGGTACTGTAATGAACTCATTCTTTATTTATATTGGTGTTAAACCTACTGTATTCCAATTTCCCTATGGTTTATAAACTATTTTACTAGCCATAGATTCATTAAAATAAGCAAACAACACACGAAAAACAGAATCTTTCAAAAACAGAACATTCTGTAGTAATCTATAACTAACGCAAACTTCTGGAACTCAAAAAATTCAGCCAAAATAGGACGACCTAGAAAATTTGTTATTGATCTGATGCAATTGGAATCAATACTTTATCACGTTCTGGTGATTTTAAACAATTGTTTTCGCGAACAGAAAGTTTCTGCAATTTTCAGCAGGATCAAATAACTATCATCCAAGAAGATCCTATAGGTCTTACTTGGCACAAACACTATTTAAGACATAAAACCACATCTTAACAAAATATATATGGATTATTTATTCCTAAACATAACCAAAAAGCAAGAAACTAAAATAAAATTGGGTTGCCTCCCAACAAGCGCTATCGTTTAACGCCCCTAGCTAGGCATGATGATTTCAATGATACTCACATAAGAGATAAGAATTGAAACGTAAAGAGAGCATCATGAAGAATATGACTAGCACATTTAAGTCTAACCCACTTCCTATGCATAGGGATTTTGTGAGCAAACAACTTATGTGAACAATAATCAACTAGCATAGGAAGGCAAAACAAGCATAACTTCAAAATTTTAAGCACATAGAGAGGTAACTTGATATTATTACAATTCCTACAAGCATATATTCCTCCCTCATAATAATTTTCAGTAGCATCATGAATGAATTCAACAATATAACCAGCACCTAAAGCATTCTTTTCATGATCTACTTGCATAGAAAATTTACTACTCTCCACATAAGCAAATTTATTCTCATCAACAATAGTGGGAGCAAACTCAACAAAATAACTATCATGTGATTGAAAATTAAGATCAAGATGACAAGTTTCATGGTTATCATTATTCTTTAAAGCATACGTTTCATCACAATAATCATCATAGATAGGAGGCATGCTTTCATCATAGTAAATTTGCTCATCAAAGCTTCGGGGACAAAAAATGTCATCTTCATCAAACATAGCTTCCCCAAGCTTGTGGCTTTGCATATCATTAGCATCATGGATATTCAAAGAATTCATACTAACAACAATGCAATCATGCTTATCATTCACATATTTTATGCCAAGCATTCTATGTAATTCTTCTTCTAACACTTTGGCACAATTTTCCTTTCCATCATTCTCACGAAAGATATTAAAAAGATGAAGCGTATGAGCCAAACTCAATTCCATTTTTTGGTAGTTTTCTTTTATAAACTAAACTAGTGATAAAACAAGAAACAAAAAGATTCGATTGCAAGATCTAAAGATATACCTTCAAGCACTAACCTCCCCGGCAACGGCGCCAGAAAAGAGCTTGATGTCTACTACGCAACCTTCTTCTTGTAGACGTTGTTGGGCCTCCAAGGGCAGAGGTTTGTAGGACAGTAGCAAATTTCCCTCAAGTGGATGACCTAAGGTTTATCAATCCATGGGAGGCGTAGGATGAAGATGGTCTCTCTCAAGCAACCCTGCAACCAAATAACAAAGAGTATCTTGTGTCCCCAACACACCCAATACAATGGTAAATTGTATAGGTGCACTAGTTCGGCAAAGAGATGGTGATACAAGTGCAATATGGATGGTAGATATAGGTTTTTGTAATCTGAAAATATAAAAACATAAGGTAGCAAGTGATAAAAGTGAGCGTAAACGGTATTGCAATGTGTTGAAACAAGGCCTAGGGTTCATACTTTCACTAGTGCAAGTTCTCTCAACAATAATAACATAATTGGATCATATAACTATCCCTCAACATGTAACAAAGAGTCACTCCAAAGTCACTAATAGCGGGGAACAAACGAAGAGATTATGGTAGGGTACGAAACCACCTCAAAGTTACTCTTTCCAATCAATCCGGTGGGCTATTCCTATAAGTGTCACAAACAGCCCTAGAGTTCGTACTAGAATAACACCTTAAGACACAAATCAACCAAAACCCTAATGTCACCTAGATACTCCAATGTCACCTCAAGTATCCATGGGTATGATTATACAATATGCATCACAAAATCTCAGATTCATTTATTCAACCAACACATAGAACCTCAAAGAGTGCCCCAAAGTTTCTATCGGAGAATCACGACGAAAACGTGTGCCAACCCCTATGCATAGGTTCATGGGCGGAACCCGCAAGTTGATCACCAAAACATACATCAAGTGAATCATGTGATATCTCATTGTCACCACAGATACGCACGGCAAGACATACATCAAGTGTTCTCAAATCTTTAAAGACTCAATCCGATAACATAACTTCAAAGGGGAAACTCAATCCATTATAAGAGAGTAGAGGGGGAGAAGAAACATAAGATCCAACTATAATAGCAAAGCTCGCGATACATCAAGATCATGCCAAATCAAGAACCACTAGTAGAAAAAGGGCATGTTGTCCCGGTTCGTATGGGCCTTTTGTCCCGGTTCCTGAACCGGGACTAAAGGGTCGGTACTAATGCCCTGTCCCTTTAGTCCCGGTTCAATCCAGAACCGGGACAGATGGGCCTCCACATGGCATATACGCAGAGCCCAGGCAGGAGGGCCTTTGGTCCCGGTTGGTGGCACCAACCGGGACCAATAGGCATCCACGCGTCAGCATTTCTGTGGCTGGGGTTTTTGTTTTTGCTTTGAAAGGGGGGGTGGGGGTTTTGGGGGGTTAATTTAGGTGTTTCATATATTGTGTTAGCTAGCTATAATTAATAGATAGAAGTGTCCTCTCTTATGTCCGTGCTTGGTCGACGCTACGTACTATACATACGTATAGAGAGGACTAGACACGCTAGCTAGCTAGTAAGCAAACGAAGGAAATAGAAGATCGTCATGAACATATGTGCATACAAAGAGAAGTGATATCGACCACCTCTCCTTCTCCGAGAGATTGGTCGAACAACAAGTTCTCGTATATCTATCCGACACTACCGGCTACATATATACAATATAATTATCTCTTACAAATATAATCTCCTAACATACGGACTCATGGTCCATATAGTATTCTCCATCTTCAGCGATCACGTGGTCAAGAAAGAATGCCGCCAATTCCTCTTGAATTGCTTGCATGCGAGCTGGTGCTAGGAGTTCATCCCGCTTCCGAAACATCTAATTTGAAGAAGGGGGTCAATACATATATATATGAATGAATGAAACTCAACACAAATGATGGTAATAAAATAAAATTTTGAATGTTGTTATTTACGTACTTCATATTGTTCGTCAGAGTAGCCCCGCTCACAGGTCGTGTGGCGGATGGACTCGCAAACGTAGTATCCACAGAAATCATTCCCTTGTTCTTGCCACAACCACTTTACAAGAAATAGAGGTCAATCAAACTGATAAGCAAGAATGCCAAATGGTATTGATGAAACTAGCACTTGAATCAATAGGAGATGCGCGAAACATGCTACTATAGTACTTACTTTCGAGTGTCTAAATTGCAGCTTCTTCAGGAGTCCTGGAGCTTTTTTGGTGAATTTTTTCCAAACCCTGTCAGACAAAGAAAACAATTACTTGATATATCAGGAAATGAACAAAGTTGCTGATATGGTGGATAATGATCGATTTAACTTACTTCTCGAGCATTTGAGTCATGTCCGCATAGTCCAGGGGATCTTTTCGTCTTGAGTCTAAGACGGTTACTAGTCCCTGCTCAAGCTTAAACTCTAGGAGAATATAGTAGAAACTGCACACGCATGCATAACTCATCAATTACATTACTATAACCTTGACTAATATATAAGGGAAACCGAATACGCACAAGACAGTAACACTCACTTGAAGTTGTAAGGAAAGAGTATTATATCGTTGTTTTCATTTATTACCAACAATCGTAGCAAGTTGGCCTCGGTATCCGTGGCATGAAATTTAACCTCAGTTGCATCTATGAGATATGTGTTAATGAACCCAATATCACCAACTTGTCTTTTCTTCAATTCAGCGATCTTCAATCTGCATAATATAGTGAGGATAATTATAAATACATGCAATGAAAGAGCTGAGCTATATAGAGAGACTTAATGACAGAAGTAGTACTACTTACAGACAGTAGTAGGTGACCGTTGCTTTATCGAGGGCCAATTTATTGAAAAACTGAAAGAACTCCTCAAATGGAATAGGCAACAGTTCAATTCCAACGAGGTCATGCTCCTTTTTAACTCTCACATACAAAGTACTCCTCCCCCCAGACTCTCTGCAGATTTTCAAGTACCAATCATGCAACCTTCGCATCATCATTGATAGAGATCTTTCATCTTTGACGAGAGGCTTCCCGTACTCGTATCTTTGTATCTGCACCTCCATGAAATCATAATGTACATCGTCAGGCAGGTAATCGCCAAGATTGCTATAACCGGGCACCATCCTCGGATCATTAGCGACGATGTCGCTAGGCACCTTGAGCGGGGGGCACGATTGCTTTGCTAGTTCGCCGAGCTGGGCAATTTGTTTCCCAGCTCGTTGTTCTTTCAGCCTTTGATCACTGATAGTACTTCCCACCGCTCTGCTTCGGCAAATTCCTTTCCAATAATGCGCTCATAGTTTCCTTTCGGCGGAGACTTGGGTGGTTTTGTCAGGGCAGCCAGAGTGCGCTTCGCTTTCATCGGATCTACCTTCTCCTCCGGAGGTGGATGTTTCTTTTCTTTCACGCCTTCAAAGAAGTTCCTCACTTCTTCTCGTGCGATCTCGGTGTTCTCCTCCGGGGTCCTCTCGTATGGTAACTTCTCTGGAGTCTTTAGAGAAGGACCGAATCTGTATGTCCTCCCGCCTCTAGCTGTACTGCTAGACGCCGACAGAGCAGACGGAGCGGTTGTCTTCTTTACTTGCTTACGAGACGGAGGAGAAGGACTACGACGCGCCGGAGCAGCCGGAGCGGCGGCAGGTCTCTTCTGCCCTTGCTGACGAGGCGGAGAAGGAGGAGGTTGGCTGCTCGGGAGCGCCGGCGCAGGCGGAGAAGGAGGCGGAGTGCCGCCACGCGCTGTAGAAGGAGCCGGCTGAGTGCCCTGATCGTCACTCGCCGGAGGAGGAGGCAGTGGAGGAGGCGGAGTGCCCTGACCCGCCGGAGGAGGAGGAGGAGGCGGAGGTGTCCAGCTCGGAAGGTTGATGAGCTCCTTCCGCCATAGGCATGGAGTCTTCAGAGCAGAACCCAGCCGAGTCTTCCCTTCACCGGTAGGGTGGTCAAGCTGGAGGTCCTCAAATCCCTCCGTTATTTCATCCACCATCACCCTAGCATATCCTTCTGGAATCGGCCGACAGTGAAAAGTTGCGCCGGGTTCAGTAGGAAAAACAGAGCCAACAGCCGCCTTGACCTTCATATTAATCCATTGCGTCATAAGGTGGCAATTTTGAGACTCCGTGATAGCATCCACGGGATAGCTGGGTTGCTCCGACCATCGCAAGTAACGGGGACCACCGGCTCAATGACGTTCACATCCCTTTTATGGAGCTTCTGACCCCGCTTGCATAAACTCGTGGTGAAGACGTGGTACTGCCCACTATTCAGCTATTTCAGATTACTTTGATAACCAGATTGCTGCTACTGATTCCCCTGACTAGACGGTTGATTATAACCACCTTAACTGCCTTGATTTCTTTGGACCTGGAAACCAGAATTAGAACCGCCACCACCGTAACCCGGACCATGAAAGCCGGAACCTGAGCCGCCGCCTGGCCCATGATCATTCTGGAAAAGATCGGAATTTTTGTATTCCTTCATAATGAAACAATCCTTCCAGAGGTGAGTGGATGGTCTTTCATGTGTACCATGCCTTGGGAAAGGCTGATTCAGTACCTGCTCAAGATTGAAACTTGACCATCCAATCCGTGGAGGTGGCCTTCCCTTACGACGCTGACCATTATTCTGCGTGTTGGTATTAGCCACAAAATCCAAATTGTTCTCAGCCTTGCGCTTACCATTGCCCCCCTGATTCGCTGGGTTATGATGTTGCCCCTTGGCATTGCTACTCTTATTTCCCTTTCCCGGCTTTTCATCATCAGACTCGGGGTCCTTTGTACTATCAGAGTCGGCATGCTTAACTAGAGCCGCCATCAGCTCTCCCATGTCACTACAGTGGCGCTTGTGCCACCCTAGCTTCTGCTTAAGGGGCACAAAACGACAATTCTTCTCTAGCATTAAGACTGCTGAGCTGGCATTGATACGATACGGTGAGTGCATGATAGTTGAGACCCGCCACACCCAATGGGTTGTTGACTCACCCTCTTCTTGGACATAGAAGTCCAGATCCACAATCGACATAGGTTGCTTGCACGTATCTTTGAAATTCTGGATAAATCGGGCTTTTAACTCAGCCCGTGATCCAACAGAGTTGGCAGGCAGCCCTTTCAACCAAGTATGGGCCGTCCCTTCCAACATCATCGTGAAATACTTAGCACATGCAGCATCGTCAACATCCAACAGCTCCATTTCCATCTCATAACTCTCAACCCACGCTTCAGGGGGTAAGTCAGCTGTGTAGTTAGGCACCTTATGAGGGCCCTTGAAATCCTTAGGCAAACGTACGTTACACAAAGCTGGCACCAAACATGGCACTCCCAAGGTTCTAGAGGTTACCCCTGTCTCCACCGAAGTTGTCGGATAAACCGGAGAATGTTGATGAGCCCCTTGCTGAGCCGCCAGATCAGCTTCCCGACGTGCTCTGCCCTGATCCACCAAATCCTGAGCATTAGCACCACCGTGCGTCGGGTCATGTACACGAGGCTGATTACGGTGTCTGTCACTACTTGAGACCGCCGATGAGTCAATGCACCTGCTATAACTCCGGTTCAGGTGAGGGGTTGAGTGAATCCTCTCACGACTGTAAGAATAAGCCTCCTGCTGTACCAGTGTTGTCTGAAGAAGCTCTCTAGCCCTCTGCATTTCAATCGCAGCCTCAGACTCGCCTTCAACTGGGAGAGCCGCCAATCGCGTTGCCGCAGCTATCATATTATCCAAAGGGTTAGAATAATGACCCGGTGGCGTCGGCACATATTCTGGTGGGGTATTATTCAGACGAGGCAGATCTGTTATCGTGGCTGAGCTGGCGCTCAAGTCCTAGGCGTGGCTACCACCCGGTTTGCCTCTGGCGGGTCACTCGTCCCTGCACCAGGTGTGTTGAAGAGGTTCCTCGCCTCGTAAACCGGGGGCAAATGACTCTGATGTCTCCTCCTCATGACTTCATTTGACGTGTTCTGATCCAACATGAGCCGGAAGGAATCAGCCTGGATCCGTTGAGCCTGAGCATCCAGAGCAGCTCGCTCCGCAGTCATCCTCGCGTTCCCAGCCGCCAGATCTTCCTTGGCCTGAGCTATCTCATCTCGTAGTTTTGCAACTTCCGCGTTATGCTGAACCTGATTTGCCGGGTTAACCTCTGTTGTTAACAATGTTGTCAAAGTGTCCAATAAGTCGGACAAGACCTGAGCCGGTGGGCGCACAGGGCCTCCTGTGCCGTCCGCCGTTGCGTTGCTGACCCGGAAATCATTGCTGCTGCAGTCGTAGAATTCTGCCCTGTCTATGTACCGGCCATGAAAATCGCGACCCGGTTCGGCGGCTCATAGGGGTCCAGAATACTATCGCCATCGGTACAACCCCCAAGCCTGCCGTCTTGCAATTGATACAATGAAGTAGTTTTGCCCGTGGACGACTCACCATCAGAATAGATGGTTGTCTCACTGCCAGACACGGATCCTTCCTCAAATTCTGCCCCACGGATGAATCCAACGAAGGCGTCTTTCATGGCGGGTTGAACCCGGGCGGGTCGTGCACGCTGAGCCGTCTCGATGATGTCGGTGCAGTTGTCCGGTTCAGGGCCCGGTTCGCTGATCTTGCCGATGAAGACGTGAATTCCGCCAAAGGGGACCCGGTACCCGTACTCAATTGAGGCGGCCTTGGGACCCCAGCCTACATCGTCGATGTAGAGCTTGACACGATGACTCTTGGTCATCCGGCCCACAGCGTATCCTTTGATCCCTTCAAAGTTTCCCTGTAAGAACTCGAAACGACCGTGCACTGGCCCCACGATGGGCGCCAACTGTCATGGGATTGTCACGACAAGTGTCCTAGTGTGAGGACTTAGTCGTGGAGCCATCGCAACTAGGTTAGCTTAAAGGGGTTAAATGGGACAAAGGACACATGGAGTTTATACTGGTTCGGCCCCTTGCGGTGAAGGTAAAGGCCTAATCCAGTTTGAGGTGCTATTGTTTATGTTTCGATTGCCAGGGAGCCAATACGCTTGACCTAGCTTTCGATCTCTTGTTTGTTGTCCTAAGTCGCCGTCGGGTCGTCCCTTTATGTACACAGGTTAATGCCCGGCGGCTCATGGAGTCCCGGCCGGCTCATAAACAATGTGTCCGGCTCGGTGACTAACCGTACATGCCTTATAATACAAGTCATACATATATGGCGGTTTACACTTATTGGGCCTTAAGTCTCCTTTGGGCTTCGAGCCCTTAATGAGTCTACATAGTGAACCGCCATCTTCAGTATCTTCATGGGCTTGGTCTTGATAAACTGCCATGAGCATAACCCGGCCTCGCCTGGGTGGGCTACCCTCAATAGTTACATCCTCAACAGCCTCCATTGTCCAACAGAATATCAGCTTGTAATTATGTGTCGCTCCTGTATCGCGCTGTGCTTGGGTAGGTTCTTCATCTGCAACCAATAGTGTGGCAAATGATGGAAAGTTTTTTAGAACTAGCAAGATGCCCATGCGTTGCATGGAACATCAAGAGGCATTTGTATGAGTAGTTCATCTTGTAGGAGAAAGGATGAACGAGGGAAGGCCTTATTTGCAAATCTGGAGAGGGGTGTGGGTGTCTTTCTGCAAAATTGCCATAGTTTCCTTCCTATCCGTCGGATATAAATTGGACGACCTATATTGCAGGATGGCAGGCACACCATCATCACCAACTCTGTTTTTTAAAAGGAAAAAGTAGAAAAAAGAGTAGATAGTAGAGAAGTAGAGATAAATATTAAATATAAAATAAATTTAACAATAGAGAAGAGAGTAGAGATAAATATTAAATATAAAATAAATATAAAAGTAGAGAAGAGAGTAGAGATAGCAGGGACGTCGGGAAAGGATCGCACGCGCGGGAAAAATTGGCCGGGCGCGCGCTAGTTTTGGCACGCGGCGTCTGGTGCGCTTTATAAAATCCAACGCCCTCCCACCACTCTGTGCCTTGCCACCGCTCTCTCCCTGCTCTGTGCATGGCCACTGCTCTTTCCCCGCTCTGCGCCTCGCCATCGCTCTCACCCCGCTCTTTCTCGCCTCGCCGCCGCCGCGCCACCAAGCCACTGCGTCGCCAGGAAACTTGGGGATACCGCGGCATCCGCGTGCGCCCCTCCGGCGGCTTCTCCGCCGAGATCCGGTTCCGCAGGATGTGCCTCGGCCTCGGCAATTTCAACACCGCCAACGAGGCCGCCCGTGCATACGATGCGGCGCGTGGCGCCTCCGGTGGCCTCATAGAACATTGAACTTCCCCAACGTGCCGACGCGGGAGCGGGCGCAGGAGCTCGCGCCTCTGCCGCGGCTTATCATCGATGAGGATCATCGTGAGAACCGGAGGCGGGAGCACCATCGGCATCGCCAAGATGGACGAGGAAGCCATGGCGCTGTGGCGCCAACTCTTCCCACAGGACATCATCAATGAGCGTGAGTTCTACGCGCAAAGGAGGGCGGAGAGGGAGAAGAGGAGGGCGGAACGAGCCACCTATCAGGAGGACAAGCGTACGCGAAAAGCGGACACTCAATTCAACATGAGGGTAGGAGCAGCGTTGCCCTGGGAATCCGACGACCATCGGTATATTCACGCCTACATTGAGATGTCGAAGGAGGACATCACCGAGGAGGAGTCGGACGACGAGGAGTAGTTGAACTATCTATTGTTTATGTATCTATGCTGAGAACTATCTATGTCTCTACTCTGTAGTCTTTGCTCTCTATCTACTTCTCGATCTTAGCACTGTAAATGCTTTTTTAAAGCACCGTGCGTTGCACTTCTGTTGGAGATGATCTAACATGGCAGACAAGTGCTTTAATGTTGCCCACAATATACGTGAGTATTACTAGTATATTTTTCTTGCCATGTTGAGATTTTAAAACCACAAGTGCGAACATGCAGAGGAGCAATAAAGACCAAACACGGGATATTGGGGACATCTTCAAGGAGCGTGGCAAGTTAAAGAGGAGCTGCACCGAACCTGTAAAACGAGCTTTGGTAAGTAACACTCTTTCAATTACTTTCGTTTAGCCTTGTGTTCTTCGATGTGTATATGTTGTAGTTTCTGTTTCTCTTAGCCTCATGATCTTCGTGTGTAATAATAAGAGTCTTAATCGTCCTAGTTCTTTCATTTCTAGCTTGATGTAGGAAGTGCCGTGTTCTCACCTTGTAGTCTGTTTTTTATATTTTTCCTTTTGAATTCACTTCTCCGAGTCCTGTTTATCTGGCTTCTACTAAATGGATCTAGGTTGCTCTGAGTATTGATCTAAAAAAGAAGTAACTTCATGTCAGGATGCAGTTCCTGCAAGGAGGGAAGTATGGTCAACCTCGAGATCATGTTTCTAAAATGAGGTTGGATTACACACAAGGTGCCAGTTCCCTAATGATGCTGGATTAGACACAAGGTGCAAATTCCCAAATGATGCTTGATTACACAGAAGCCGGGTGGAGTGGTCAACTGTTCGTGTCCTTGTGACTCTAGTAAAGGCTGAAACAAAGCGTGCAGCAGCCCTTGAGAATGTAGCTAAGTTCTTGAAGAAGCGAAAAGACCAATCAGATGCTCTCTTCACCCAAGCCAAAGAAGAGATGGAAGAAGCCAGAAAGAAGCTAGCAGAGGCAGAGCAGGCTAGGCATCTCCTGTTATCTAAAACTGTTGTCAATACAAATTTTCCTTCATAATAGCTAGGTTCAAATGTTAATCCAGTTAGCATGTGTGTTGTGATGTCCGTGCATCTACTGATGCGGCACAAAATAATTTTTTAGGGTCATGTAATAACAACAATTACTTTCCAAACAATAACAGACGAAGCATTGGACATGGCATAGTTCACGCGCAAGCCCGGCATTCTAAGTTCAACTTCCACATCAAACTCATGTTCACAGATATCTGCACATTCATAGATAATGTCCACAACCATGATTCACTTCAAAGCCAAACAAATGTGAGGAGAGTTATAAATAAAGAAAAACCTCTAGTTCCTGCTACCAGTGCGAGCACAACAAGTCAAGACCATGCGTAATTAATTATATTTTGGTCATTTTTTGTGTTCTAAAATGCCGGCCTGCTCGCGGAAGGACGTGTTGCTGGCACAAGCACGGATTCAATGGAGGCAGGCAGGGCAGTCTGAAGCCGGTTGCATGCGGCGAGGAGGTGTGTTAAGCCGGGCCTGCAGCGAGTGGGGCCCTCTTGGCCGACGCCTTGGTTCAATGCCTGCGCTATGAGAGGCCGCGTCTGTGTCAGAGCAATCACTCCCTCCAGTCCTTTTTTGTTTGGGTATAACAAAATCTCGTTTTCCATTCACATTTTACAAGTAAAATTCATGGACAAACTTTGACCCAAAATACTACGGGGACTAGTAAACCAGGACGGAGGTAGTAGTTATTTTTTATCAAAGAAGGGTTTCCCCCTTCCGATTTTCATTACTGAAAAACAACATCTAAACCATAGTATTTTCCCTAGAACTACTAGGTTCAACATCTTGCAACATAAACCCATACAACCATACGCCAAGGAGGTAGTAGTTATGAATTCCATTTTTGCTCCAATTCTAAAAACTATTAAGTACTTATAACGCGCCCTTGAAAATCGAAACTCTTATCCCGCTAAAAAATAATGTGGATACTCGATCTGTGGCAACTAGCGAGCCACCGCCTCCAGGTCTTTCACCTGTGGTCCTAACCATCAACTCCTACGGATCAAATTATCAGGCGAGCTGACTATTCCTACAAAGGTGCGCTCCACCACGTACCCGGTACCCGCGCATGTAGCAAGCGTGCACCTAGGGTTTTAGGGTTTATTTGTTAACGGCACCTTTACATAACTCTCAATATACAGAACAAGTGATCTTCTTTTGCACTACATGTATGCTTCTATTCTTGATCCGTAATCCAGAGGTGTGGTGAACCTACCCACTACAAGACAATGTCATATTCTGCAATGTCTTAACTATGAACAATGTCATATCATTCTACTATTATTTAAACCGTCTCTTTATGTGCCAATCTGAAATGGGATAAATTGACAGCACACTAACCATTGATACTTATGAGTTCTTGATCTGTAATCTAGTGGTGTCGTGAAGCTGCCAACTCCTTCACAGTGTCATTTCCTGCCATGTCTTAACCTGAACAATACCATATTGTGTTAATGCTATTTTAAACTGTGTCACTTTATTCGTCAGTAAGAAATGTGATGAATTGTCAGCACTGATACTTATATGTGCAAAACATGTCATCTGTCTGCTTGTTTATCTTCCAGAGTGAGGAGGATATAAGTGTCAAACAAGCACAGTCTCATCAACTTGCTCAGCTGCTTGCGCTGCAGCTCCCGAGTAGGGCTAACCTTTCTTGAACTCTATTGAAGTGTTGATGGTTTTGTATATTATTTTGTCGGCGTGTTTATTTGCACTGGTGGCGATCTTTGATTCCCAGTGTAAGTAATCTGCTGTCTGCTTGTGCTTTATTATCATAGTGGCGAACTTTGATGCCCAGTGGATGTAATATGCTGTAATTTATTTATTGTATAGTCTAGGTTTTTTCTTATTCACGATGCTGCAATTATTTTACTGTATATATATCCTGTCTTCGCAGTAAACCGGCCAAACCATAAAATTACGGTACATAATCGGGTCGTCATGCATATCACTACATAATCAGTCCGTTAATAGGCCTAAATGTAAACTGGCCCACTAGTAGATTTGGGCCTCTAATAGGCCGAGTAAACCGTCGGCCCTATTTTCGCAAGAAAACTCAATGGGCTTTTAGGAGGGTGAAAAGTAGATTGGGCCTGAAACATGCCGAATAGCTCACGAGCCGGCAGCAGGCCGAAATAGACCCCGACCCATGATTGTGCCAATCACATCACGGGCTGTTAACATGCCAAAATTGTCTCGGTCCTTGTTTGGGCCAATCAGATTATCGGCTGTGAGCAGGCCGGATGCAAACTGGGCCGTAGTTAGGGCCAACTATATGACGGGCTTTTAACAGGCCAGAATAAATATAGGGCCGAAATGTTAAACACGCCTTTAACAGGCCGAAACTAATATCAGGCCAAATTATTAAATGGGCCTTTAGCAAGTGGGCCCAAAAGCATAGAGTCCAGTTGACGGGCCGAATTTGATATGGGCCATAATTTAGCCCAAAGCCTCTTAAAGGGCCGGATCTGATCTGGGCCGTAATTTGGCCCAGAACATGGTAGGCTTTTAACGGGCCGGATCTCATATGGGCCTTTATTGGGCCCGGAACGTGGCAGGCTGTTAATGGACCGGATCAAATATGGGCCGGCATTTGGCCCAAAACATGGCATCCTGTTAACGGGCCGGCCCATTAGTGTCCTCAAAATCTTGTGGGCCTTTAGTTGGGCCGGCCCATTATGGTCGGTGATATCTCATGGGCCTTTAGCTGGGCCAGCCCATTATGGTCCGCGAAATCTCATGGGCCTTTAACTGGGCCTCTGTGGGCCTTTAGTTAGGCCGGCCCATTTAATATTTATGGGCCACTTTTGGGCCGGTCCACGTGTCAACATATCATAGGCGCATCTCGCCCATTGGATGAGTGACACCTATGCCAACGCGGAGCTGACACGTGGTTCTGTTGGCCAATGAGAATTTTACACGTGGAAAATCATCATTGGTCATGGATGTTAGCGGGTTATCGGATGCAAAACCGGACCCGATAGCTTAACACGACCCGTTATGGTGGATGACACATGTCGGTCACCCTTGATGAAAGCACTTCCATGACACGGCATTTATCATCATGGAAGTGAACACTTCCATGATGATAATTTTGGTAATGTCATGGAACACTTCTACGATAGCACAGGTATGCCTATCTTGATTCCGTCATAAAATCGTCATGGATGTACATGCATGACAGAAAACGTGACCTACTGTGACAAACACGTATCATCACGGAGGTGTCCTTTTTTCGTAGTGTTTGTACCTACGCTCGTTGGGGAAGCATTCCTAGCGAAGATGTAACCACATAAGATCTTCAATGTTTAATATCATGGGTTGCTTGTTGGTGTTGATCTTGGTCGCAAGTTGTTGCAGTTGGCGGTCGATTGTTTGCCTTGTATCTGCATGCACCTTCTTGAGATAGCTCGCTCGTGCACTCACGCCTAGGTTCATGTGCTCTTGTAGAGGTAGCAGTAGAATGTGCAATGGAGACAATGGATTGAATCCGTAGATGACCTTGAAGGTGGACTTGCTGGTAGTAGAGTGTTATGCTCGATTGTTGGCGTACTCGGCCATGGGTAAGCATTCCTCCCACTCCTTTGATGTTTTTCTTGATCAACACTCGGAGTAGAGTAGATAGCGTTCGGTTGGTGACCTCCGTTTGGCCGTTGGTTTGCGGATGGTATGCCGATGGGAAGAGTAGCTTGATTCCAGCTTGGCGCATAGGGTCTTACAAAAGTAGCTTAGGAACTTGATGTCGTGGTCTGACACACACTACAAAACAAGACACATCCATGACACTATGAGCCAAACAAAAAGTTTTCTGTCATGCTTATGACACTCTATGATGATAATTGTGAAAAAAATGTGTATCATCATAGATGTGGTGGGCTCCTACTTCTATGACAAAAAATCATGACAGGAAAATGGGCTTTTCGTCCTGGGTTGGCCAGAGATGCACCTGCATGACATTTTTTGGGCCGTCCATGATGGAAAAAATTGTGGTAGAAGCAAGGGCGAGGAAAATATCAGGGAGTTCTCGGTTATAGTGGGTGGTCGAGACCGAGAGATGCACAATCTTTTGTGCATTTCTCGCATAGGCGCTTGTGCACGAGGCATTGGCTAACGAAACCCGGGCGATTGCACTAGCTACGTTATTGAACCCGAGCGATCAATCCCTTGGCTATTAACTGAACCCGAGCGATTCATTCGCTGCTGACTAAACCCGAGCGATTCCTTTGCTGGTGCTACTAACTGAACCAGAGCGATCGATCACTGCTGCTGCTTACTGAAGCCGACCAAACCCCCGTGTGAGATGTAGCTAGCCGGTGTTGGGTTGCCTCTTGATGGACAGTAAGTGTTTCTACCGTGCGCGTGATACGTCTCCAACGTATCTATAATTTTTGATTGCTCCATGCTATATTATCTACTGTTTTGGACTATATTGGGCTTTATTTTCCACTTTTATATTATTTTTGGGACTAACCTATTAATCGGAGGCCCAGCCCAGAATTGCTGTTTTTTTGCCTATTTCAAAGTTTCGGAGAAACAGAATATCAAACGGAGTCCAAACGGAATAAAATCTTCGGGAACGTGATTTTCTCACCGAACGTGATCCGGGAGACTTGGACCCTACTCCAGGGAGTCAAAGAAGAGGTCACGAGGGTAGGGGGCGCCCCCCCTAGGGTGCGCCCCCTGCCTCATGGGCCCCTCGGCGCTCCACCTACGTACTCCTTCCTCCTATATATACACACGTACCCCCAAATGATCAGAACAGGAGCCAAAAACCTAATTCCACCGCCGCAACTTTCTGTATCCACGAGATCCCATCTTGGGGCCTGTTCCAGAGCTCCGCCGGAAGAGGGCCGTCATCACGGAGGGCTTCTACATCATCCTAGCCCCTCCGATGAAGTGTGAGTAGTTTACCTCAGACCTTCGGGTCTATAGTTAGTAGCTAGATGGCTTCTTCTCTTTCTTTGAATCTCAATACAAAGTTCTCCCCCTCTCTTGTGGAGATCTATTTGATGTAATCTTCTTTTTGCGGTGTGTTTATTGAGACCGATGAATTGTGGGTTTATGATCAAGTCTATCTATGAATAATATTTGAATCTTCTCTGAATTCTTTTATGTATGATTGGTTATCTTTGCAAGTCTCTTCGAATTATCCGTTTAGTTTCGCCAACTAGATTGGTAGTTCTTGCCATGGGAGAAGTGCTTAGCTTTGGGTTCGATCTTGCGGTGTCCTTACCCAGTGACAGAAGGGGCAGCAAGGCACGTATTGTATCGTTGCCATCGAGGATAACAAGAGGGGGTTTATTTCATATTGCATGAATTTATCTCTCTACATCATGTCATCTTGCTTAAGGTGTTACTCTGTTTTTAACTTAATACTCTAGATGCATGCTGGATAGCGGTTGATGAGTGGAGTAATAGTAGTAGATGCAGAATCGTTTCGGTCTACTTGTCACGGACGTGATGCCTATATACATGATCATGCCTAGATATTCTCATAACTATGCTCAATTCTGTCAATTGCTCAACAATAATTTGTTCACCCACCGTAGAATACTTATGCTCTTGAGAGAAGCCACTAGTGAAACCTATGGCCCCCGGGTCTATTCTCATCATATCAATCTCCATCACTTTAATCTTGCTTTGCTTTTTTACTTCGCTTTTACTTTTTACTTTGCATCTTTATACCAAAAATATTATATCTATCAGATCTCACTCTTGTAAGTGACCCTGAAGGGATTGACAACCCCTAATCGCATTGGTTGCGAGTAGCTATCGTTTTGTGCAGGTACGAGGGACTTGAGCGTGGCCTCCTACTGGATTGATACCTTGGTTCTCAAAAACTGAGGGAAATACTTACGCTACTCTGCTGCATCATCCCTTCCTCTTCGGGGAAAACCAACGCAAGCTCAAGACGTAGCAAGAAGGATTTCTGGCCCCGTTGCCTGGGATGTTCGCGCAAGTCAAGATTTGACTCCCGACAACGAGCCATTTCTGGCGCCGTTGCTGGGGAGTCTACGCAAAAAGTCATCATATCAAGTACCCATCACAATCCCTATCTCTCGCATTACATTATTTGCCATTTGCCTCTCGTTTTCATCTCCCCCACTTCACCCTTGCCGTTTTATTCGCCCTCTCTCTCTCTCTCTATCCTCCCTCTCTATTTGCCTCTTTTGCCCGTTTGCCTCTTGTTTGCTCGTGTGTTAGATTGCTTGTTTGTCGCGATGGCTCAAGATAATACTAAATCGTGTGACTTCACCAATACCAATAATAATGATTTCCTTAGCACTCCAATTGCTCCTCTTACCGATACTGAATCTTGTGAAATTAATACTGCTTTGTTGAATCTTGTTATGAAAGATCAATTCGCCGGCCTTCCTAGTGAAGATGCCGCTACTCATCTGAATAGCTTCATTGATTTATGTGATATGCAAAAGAAAAAAGATGTCGATAATGATGTCATTAAATTGAAGCTATTTCCTTTTTCGCTTAGAGATCGTGCTAAAGCTTGGTTTTCATCTTTGCCTAAGAATAGTATTGATTCATGGAACAAGTGCAAAGATGCTTTTATCTCTAAGTATTTTCCTCCCGCTAAGATCATCTCTCTTAGAAACAATATTATGAACTTTAAACAACTTGATCATGAACATGTTGCACAAGCTTGGGAGAGAATGAAATTAATGATACGTAATTGCCTTACTCATGGTTTGAATTTGTGGATGATCATACAAATTTTTTATGCCGGATTGAATTTTGCTTCTAGAAATCTTTTAGATTCGGCCGCGGGAGGCACTTTTATGGAAATCACTTTAGTATATGCTACTAAACTCCTAGATAATATTATGGTTAATTATTCTCAATGGCATACTGAAAGATCTTCTAATAAAAAAGTGCATGCGATAGAAGAAATCAATGTGTTGAGTGGAAAGATGGATGAACTTATGAAATTATTTGCTACTAAGAGTGTTTCTTCTGATCCTAATGATATGCCTTTGTCTACTTTGATTGAGAATAACAATGAATCTATGGATGTGAATTTTGTTGGTAGGAATAATTTTGGTAACAACGCTTATAGAGGGAATTTTAATCCTAGGCCATATCCTAGTAATCCTTCTAATAATTATGGGAATTCCTACAACAACTCTTATGGAAATTATAATAAGATGCCCTCTGAATTTGAGAATAGTGTTAAAGAATTTATGAATTCACAAAAGAATTTTAATGCTTTGCTTGAGGAGAAATTGCTTAAAGTTGATGATTTGGCTAGAAACATTGATAGAATTTCTCTTGAGGTTGATTCTTTAAAGCTTAGATCTATTCCTCCTAAACATGATATCAATGAGTCTCTCAAAGCCATGATAATTTCCATTGATGAGTGCAAGGAAAGAACCGCTAGGATGCGTGCTTCCAAAGATGCCTTTATAAAAGCATGTTCCTCCAATTCCTATGAAAATCAAGATGAAGATCTAAAAGTTATTGATGTGTCCCCTATTAAATATTTGTTTTGCAATATGAATCTTGATGAAACTGAATATGATCTTCCTTTACCTAGAAGGCGTTCTAAAAATTCGGAGTATTTAGATCTTAATGATGAAATTGATGAAAGTGGGATTGAAAGAAATAAAAATCTAGATGTTGCTAAACCCACTATATTGGATTTCAAGGAATTTAATTATTGAAGTTGCTCTTTAATTGATTGTATTTCCTTGTTGCAATCCATGCTAAATTCTCCACATGCTTATAGTCAAAATAAAGCCTTCACCGAACATATTGTTGATGCCTTGATGCAATCTTATGAAGAAAAAACTTGAGTTGAAAGTTTCTAACCCTAGAAGACTCTATGATGAGTGGGAACCAACTATTAAAATTAAAATTAAAGATCATGAGTTTTATGCTTTGTGTGATTTGGGTGCTAGTGTCTCTACTATTCCCAAGACTTTGTGTGATTTACTAGATTTCTGCGATTTTGATGATTGCTCTCTAAACTTGCATCTTGCGGATTCCACTATTAAGAAACCTACGAGAAGGATTAATGATGTTCTTATTGTTTCAAATAGGAATTATGTGCCCATATATTTCATTGTTCTTGATATAGATTGCAATCCTTCTTGCCCTATTATTCTTGGTAGACCTTTCCTTAGAACGGTTGGTGCGATTATTGATATGAAGGAAGGGAATATTAGATTTCAATTTCCATTAAGAAAGGGCATGGAACACTTTCCTAGAAAGAAAATAAAATTACCTTATGAAACTATCATGATAGCCACTTATGGATTGCCTACCAAAGATGGCAATACCTAGATCTATCCTCGCTTTTATGCCTAGCTAGGGGCGTTAAACGATAGCTCTTGTTCGGAGGCAACCCAATTTTATTTTTATTCCTTGATTTTTGCTCCTGCTTAGTAATAAATAAATTATTTATCCTATTTTTTGGTTGTGTTTTTTTGTGTTTAATTAGTGTTTGTGCCAAGTAGAACCGTTGGGAAGACTTGGGGAAAGTCTTGTTGAACTTGCTGTAAAAAACAGAAACTTTAGCGCTCACGAGAACTGCTGTAATTTTTATTTGAAGAGTGTTATTTAGTTAATTATTTTTGCAGATGATTAATAGATAAATTCCTCACGTCCACCAATTTATTTTAGAATTTTTGGGGTTCCAGATCTTGCGCTAGCTACAGATTACTTCAGACTGTTCTATTTTTGACAGATTCTGTTTTTCGTGTGTTGTTTGCTTATTTTGATGAATCTATGGCTAATAAAATAGTTTATAATCCATAGAGAAGTTGGAATACAGTAGGTTTAACACCAATATAAATAAATAATGAGTTCATTACAGTACCTTGAAGTGGTCTCTTGTTTTCTTTCGCTAATGGAGCTCACGAGTTTTCTATTTTGAGTTTTGTGTTGTGAAATTTTCAAGTGTTGGGTGAATTCTTTTGATGGATCATGGAACAAGGAGTGGCAAGAGCCTAATATTGGGGATGCCCATGGCACCCCAAAGATAATCTAAGGACACCAAAAAGTCAAAGCTTGGGGATGCCCCGGAAGGCATCCCCTCTTTCGTCCACTTCCATCGGTAATTTACTTGGAACTATATTTTTATTCACCAACATGATATGTGTTTTGCTTGGAGCGTCTTGTATTATTTGTGTCTTTGTGTCTTAGTATGCCACAATCATCCTTGCTGTACACACCTTTTGAGAGAGCCATACATGAATTAAAATTTGATAGAATACTCTATGTGCTTCACTTATATCTTTTGAGCTAAGTAGTTTTGCTCTATGTGCTTCACTTATATCTTTTGAGCTAAGTAATTTTGCTCTATGTGCTTCACTTATATCTTTTGAGCGTTATAATTTTGCTCTATGTGCTTCACTTAGATCTTTTAGAGCACGGTTGTGGATTTGTTTTAAAGAAACTATTGATCTCTCATGCTTCACTTAAATTATTTTGAGAGCCTCTTAATAGCATGGTAATGTGCTTAATAATAATATGCTTGGTATTCAAGATTTGTGAAACTTTCTTTTGAGTGTGTTGAATACTAAGAAAAGATTGAAGCATGACAATTGTTTTGAGATATGGAGGTGATAATATTAAAGTCATGCTAGTTGAGTAGTTGTGAATTTAAAGAATACTTGTGTTAAAGTTTGTGATTCCCGTAGCATGCACGTATGGTGAACCATTATGTGATGAAGTCGGAGCATGATTTATTTATTGATTTTCTTCCTTACGAGTGGCGGTCGGGGACGAGCGATGGTCTTTTCCTACCAATCTATCCCCCTAGGAGCATGCGCGTAATACTTTGCTTTGATAACTTCTAGATTTTTGCAATAAGTATATGAGTTCTTTATGACTAATGTTGAGTCCATGGATTATACGCACTCTCACCCTTCCACCTTTGCTAGCCTCTCTAATACCGCGCACTTTTCGCCGGTATCATACACCTACCATATACCTTCCTCAAAACAGCCACCATACCTACCTATTATGGCATTTCCATAGCCATTCTGAGATATATTGCCATGCAACTTTCCACCGTCTAGTTCATCATGACACATTCATCATTGTCATATTGCTTAGCATGATCATGTAGTTGACATAGTATTTGTGGCAAAGCCACCGTTCATAATTTTTTCATACTTGTCACTCTTGATTCATTGCATATCCCGGTACACTGCTGGAGGCATCCATATAGAGTCATACTTTGTTTTAGAATCGAGTTGTAATCATTGAGTTGTAAATAAATAAAAGTGTGATGATCATCATTCAATAGAGCATTGTCCCAAAAAAAGAAGAAAGGCCAAAGAAAAAAAAGAAGGCCCAAAAAAGGGGCAATGCTACTATCCTTTTTTCCACACTTGTGCTTCAAAGTAGCACCATGATATAGCGAGTCTCATATATTGTCCTTCAAAGTAGCACCATGTTCTTCATATAGAGAGTCTCATATGTTGTCAATTTCATATACTACTGGGAATTTTACATTATAGAACTTGGCTTGTATATTCCAATGATGGGCCTCCTCAAGTGCCCTAGGTCTTCGTGAGCAAGCAAGTTGGATGCACACCCACTAGTTTCTTTTGTAAAGCTTTCATACATTTATAGCTCTAGTGCATTCGTTGCATGGCAATCCCTACTCACTCACATTGATATCTATTGATGGGCATCTCCATAGCCCGTTGATACGCCTAGTTGATGTGAGACTATCTTTCCCTCCTTTTTGTCTTCTCCACAACCACCATTCTATTCCACCTATAGTGCTATATCCATGGCTCACGCTCATGTATTGCGTGAAGATTGAAAAAGTTTTGAAAAAGTTAGAGTATGAAACAATTGCTTGGCTTGTCATCGGGGTTGTGCATGATTTAAATGCTTTGTGTGGTGAAGATGGAGCATAGCCAGACTATATGATTTTGTAGGGATAACTTTCTTTGGCCATGTTATTTTGAGAAGACATAATTGCTTTGTTAGTATGCTTGAAGTATTGTTATTTTTATGTCAATATAAACTTTTTTCTTGAATCTTTCTAATATGAATATTCATACCACAATTAAGAAGATTTGCATTGAAATTATGCCAAGTAGCACTCCGCATCAAAAATTCTCTTTTTATCATTTACCTACTCGAGGATGAGCAGGAATTAAGCTTGGGGATGCCTGATATATCTCCAACGTATCTATAATTTTTGATTGCTCCATGCTATATTATCTACTGTTTTGGACTATATTGGGCTTTATTTTCCACTTTTATATTATTTTTGGGACTAACCTATTAACCGGAGGCCCAGCCCAGAATTGCTGTTTTTTTGCCTATTTTAGTGTTTCGGAGAAACAGAATATCAAACGGAGTCCAAACGGAATAAAATCTTCGGGAACGTGATTTTCTCACCGAACGTGATCTAGGAGACTTGGACCCTACTCCAGGGAGTCAAAGAGGAGGTCGCGAGGGTGGGGGGGGGGCCCCCCTGCCTCGTGGGCCCCTCGGTGCTCCACCGACGTACTCCTTCCTCCTATATATACACACGTACCCCCAAACGATCAGAACAGGAGCCAAAAACCTAATTCCACCACCACAACTTTCTGTATCCACGAGATCCCATATTGGGGCCTGTTCCGGAGCTCCGTCAGAAGAGGGCCGTCATCACGGAGGGCTTCTACATCATCCTAGCCCCTCCGATGAAGTGTGAGTAGTTTACCTCAGACCTTCGGGTCCATAGTTAGTAGCTAGATGGCATCTTCTCTCTCTTTGAATCTCAATACAAAGTTCTCCCCCTCTCTTGTGGAGATCTATTCGATGTAATCTTCTTTTTGCGGTGTGTTTGTTGAGACCGATGAATTGTGGGTTTATGATCAAGTCTATCTATGAATAATATTTGAATCTCGAGAGATTTTGCGGGTTTATGATCAAGTCTCTTGTGGGTTTATGATAAAAAACTTTTTCATCCGTGTTCGTATGCAAAAGTTATGCCCATTTTTACAAATTCTCGAGAGATTTTGCAAAAAAGTCGAAGATTCATGTTTGTAAACTTTGCTAACAACTAGACCACATATCACATGGGAATCTTATTTTCTTTTATTTTTTTGACATTTCTATCATTTTCTTTTATTTTTTTTAAACTGAAAAGTCGGTCCAGGGGGGGTGCATTCGGGGGAATGTTTGGGCCAAATTACTAATGGCGCACTGTGGGATGGTGCGCCACGGTGCGCCATTACTAGTTCAACTAGTAATGGCGCACCACTCCCACGGTGCGCCATTAGTAGTTTAAAAAATAAAAATAAAAAAACTTGAATTTTTTTGGAACATAATTACTAATGGCGCACCGTGGGAGTGTGCGTCATTACTAGTTACCACTCCCACGGTGCGCCATTAGTAGTTTTGAAAAATTAAAAAAAATTACTAATGGCGCACCATGGATGTAGTGTGCCATTAGTATTTGCACACTAATGGTGCACCAACACATGGTGCGCCATTAGTATTTAGTAATGGCGCACCACATGTACAGCACCATTAGTGTCCATATTGGCTATAGCTGTTTTTGTAGTAGTGGTACGCGTTCGAGTCCCCGCTCGTATGTATCTACGTGGCCGTATTTTTTGCCCTATGGCTATACGTACGTGTACACGACTTAGACGGGACTACATGAAATGCTACATTGGTGGATCTACTACGACACGTGACACTACTTACTCGGCCACGGTTCATCCTTGCAGACACCAATCGACAAGTATGTACATACACGTTGCGACCAGACAGACAACACTACATATGCTTCGATCGGGTAGGTCCTAGCTATCAGGGAGGATAATGAGGCACTTCCTTGCGTGCGAAGATATAACTAATCGGTCCCAGCTGTCAGGGGCGAAATCAATTTTTTCCCGTAATAAGGAGGCACTTCCCCGTGCGAAGATGTAGCTAGTGGGTCCCAACTGTCAGGGGGAGGAATAAGGAGGCACTTCCTTCCATGCGAAGATATAGCTGGTGGCTCCCAGCTTTCAGGGGGAGGAATAATTTTATTTTTGCGTAATAAGGAGGTGGTGGCATGCGTGCATCCATGGACCTGGTGCGTCCCCACTGTCAGCCTCTCCATGTATAATCCTCCTCTGGTGATGCTCGTTTGTTGACCATGTTGACCACGCCACGCCGAGCGCACCAAGGCGATGGACGACGGCGAGGCACCAGACGGGAATGAGCCGGAGATGGGAAGAGCGACAATGGAGTCATAGATGGAGAGGTGTACGAGGGTTAACTGGTTCTTGTGCGGTGTGGTTCTGCAGTCAGCAGAGAATAACAGGAAGTGTGGAGGGTGGAGGGATGGCATGGCCGACAGTGTGGTAGCGCTTTAGAGCGAGGCATGCTGCTAGCCGTCGGAGGCGGGAGCAAGTGGTCCCGACGGTGCTAGAGTAAGAAGACGAGAGATTGAAGATAGATGTTGGTCGTCGGATGTAAATCCAATGGCTACATATGTAAGAATCATTTGTTGACTAAGTTGGCAATGCCTTGCGTAGGGTTCGTCCTATTGGCCCACATTTTAGCCTACAAAAATGTGGCACATATTCTACCTATTCTTTAGAATTTACAGTCCATTTGCTGGGGTGGCTGAACAAATAATGTAGCGTCCATGCGACCCATTTATTTTTTTCTAAGAAATTATAGCCCATTTGCACTTTCTCAAAATAGACGATTTTGCTGGGCTGGTTGTACATATAATGTTGGCTTGGGCGGATCAATGTTATCAAAAAATAAACTGGGGTTGGGCATTTTATTATAAATAAATTAGATAATAAGCGTGTTATTATTACATTGGTTCTTAAATCTTACAAATATTTTGTACGCAATCACCAGGATTTTCGTTGCCTTAGAGTAAAAAAAATCAGGATTTTGTTATTGAACATTTATTTTTGCAAGTTAATAAGACGTGCAATATTTTTTCATAAAGACCACTGCGTTTTCTTAAAAAAATGACAAGCAAAATGTGAATGCATGTCATAAAAAATCATATCGTTGGATTCGTATCTGAATGTACTTTCTAATTATATTAATTTTGCAACGTATAACATATATTTTATTTGTTATAACATGGTCAAAATACGAGACAGAATATAAGGGAGGCTAGTTAGTGTGGGGTCGCTTATTATTTGAAGGCTAAATTGATTTAGATCTACATCCGGTCACAGCGCACCACCCTCTCGTCCAATCATAAACCGCCGCCGCACGCTCCTCTCCCTCTTCTCCATTGTAAAACCACCACCTCTCTCCTCCCCATCTTCTCCATTGCAAAACCACCGTCTCGGCTCTACCTCTTCTCCATTGCAAGACCACCGTCTCTCCTCTCGTCTTCCAAAGCCAGCACCGTTTTGGAAATATGCCCTAGAGGCAATAATAAAATGGTTATTATCATATTTCCCATTCATGATAAATGTTTATTGTCCATGCTAGAATTTTGTTGATCGGAAACTTAAATACATGTGTGAATACATAGACTACACCGTATCCCTAGTATGCCTCTTCTAGACTAGCTCGTTGATCAAAGATGGTTAAGGTTTCCTAAACCATAGACATGAGTTGTCATTTGATAACAGGATTAGACCGTTAGCAGAATTATGTGATGGACAAGACCTAATTGTAAGCTTAGCATCATACTGTTTAGTTATTTGCTACAGATTTCATCATGTCAAGTATCTGTTCCTTAGAACATGAGATCATGCAACTCCCTAACACCGGAGGAATACTTAGTGTGTATCCAGACGTCACTTCGTAACTAGGTGATCATAAAGGTGCTCTACAGGTATCTCTGAAGGTGTATGTTGGGTTGGCATGGATCGAGACTGGGATTTGTTGCTCCATGTGACGGAGATATATCTCTGGTCCCTCTCGGTAGTACCACATCGTGAAGAGCTTGCAAGCAATGTGCCTAATGAGTTAGTCACTGGATCTTGTATTACATAACGAGTAAAGAGACTTGCCGGTAATGAGATTGAACTAGGTATGGAGATACCGACGATCGAATCTTGGGCAAGTAACATATCGCCGGACAAAGGAAATTGCATACGGGATTGACTGAATCCTTGGCATCGCGGTTCAACCGATAAAGATCTTTGTGGAATATGTAGGAACCAATATGGGCATCCAGGTCCCACTATTGGTTATTGACCAGAGAGGTATTTCGGTCATGTCTACATGATTCTCGAACCCGTAGGGTCCACATGCTTAATGTTCGATGATGCTACAATACTATTGGAATATATCTAACCAAATGTTGTTTGGAGTCCCGTATGAGATCTTGGGCATCATGAGGAGCTCCAGAATGGTCTGGAGATAAAGATTTATATATAGGAAGTCCCGTTTTGGTCGCCGAAAAAGTTTCAGACATTATCGAAATTGTGTCGGGAGTGCCGAAAGCGGTTCGGGGGCCCACATGGGCTGTAGGGGAGGGCACCCTAACCTACATGGGCCAGCTGCACCAGCCCCAAGGGGCCCATGCACCTGCAACAAGGAAAAGGGGAGGAGTCCTAAGGGGGAAGGCATCCCCTAGGTGCCTTGGGGAGGGAGGATTCCTCCCTAGGCCGGCGCCCCCTCCCTTGGAGGAGGGGCCATTGTTGTGCCCCAGCCCTCCCCCTTGCCTCCTATAAATAGTGGGGGAGAGGGAGGGGCTGGACACACCAAATCCCACGCCCCGGCGGCAACCCTACCTCTCCCAAAACTCCATTTTCTCCTCAGATTGGTTCCAACAGTGTTTGGTGAAGCCCTGACAGGATTGCACCACCACCATCTCCACCACGCCGTCGTGCTAGTTGAGATCCCATCTACTTCTTCTCTCTTTCTTGCTGGATCAAGAAGGAGGAGACGCCATTGAGTCGCGCGTGTGCTGAACACGAAGGAGTCGTCTGTTCGGCGCTAGATCGAATTGGATTGTGATTGGATCGTGAAGAGTACGACTACATCGACCGCGTTATATACACACTTTCGGTCTACAAGGGTATGTAGAAACACTCCCCTCTCGTTGCTTTTGAAAGGATCACAAGAGGGGTCTAAGGGGGGTGATTAGACCCTCAACAAGCAAAAGTGGCAACTTTTAAGTTTTTCAAGTTGAGCTAGAGTTTTAGCAGAAGTTTAAGCATTCATAATACATTTCAAGCAAGCATGGCAATAGTATGAGCAGTGGAAAGAGTAAAGCATGATAAATGCAAGAAAGTAAAGGGATGGGATTGGAGTGTGCAAACGCAATGAAGACACGGAGATTTTTGGCGTGGTTCCAATAGGTGGTGCTATCGTACGCCCATGTTGATAGAGACTTCAACCCATGAAGGGTAACGATTACATGAGTCCATGGAGGGATCCACCCGCGAAGGGTCCATGAAGAATAAACCTTGTCTATCCAACCATGGCCATCGCCCACGAAGGACTTGACTCACTCGGGTAGATCTTCATGAAGTAGGCAATCTCCTTGCCCTTACAAATTTCTTGGTTCAACTCCACAATCTTGTCGGAGGCTCCCAAGCGACACCTAACCAATCTAGGAGACACCACTATACAAAGGTAATAGATGGTGTGTTGATGATGAACTCCTTGCTCTTGTGCTTCAAATGATAGTTTCCCCAACACTCAACTCTCTCTCACAGATTTGGCTATGGTTGAAAGATGATTTGAGTGGAAAGCAACTTGGGGAAGGCTAGAGATCAAGATTCTTGTGGTTGGATTGGAATGTCTTGGTCTCAGCACATGAGTAGGTGGTTCTCTCTTAGAAAATGAGTAGTGGAAGTGTAGGCACGTTCTGATGGCTCTCTCACAAATGGAGAAGGGGTGGAGGGGTATATATAGGCCCCACACAAAATCCAACTGTTACACACATTTGACCCAACTCGGTCAGACCGAATAGAAGAACTCGGTGAGACCGATTGAGTTCAAAATGTGAATGTTAGGAATCTCGTTGGGATCGACTGGAACCAACTCGGTGGGACCGATGTGCTAGGGCTAGGGCAAAACCTCATCTCGGTGAGACCAATTGCTTGAACTCGGTGAGACCGATTTCAGCAAAGAGCGGCCACAGAGTTGGTCAAGAAAACTCAATGGGACCGATTGCACATTTCGATGAGACCGAAATAATTACAACAGGCAACAAAGAGTTTCCAGGGCCATCTCAGTGAGACCGAGATCCATATCAGTGTGACTAAATTGTCTAGGGTTTCTGGCAGTGGCTATGTCAAATGAACTCGGTGGCGCTGATACGTCTCCAACGTATCTACTTTTTCTCACGCTTTTCCTCTTGTTTTAGACTCTAATTTGCATGATTTGAATGAAACTAACACCAGACTGACGTTGTTTTCAGTAGAACTACCATCGTGTTGTTTTTGTGCAGAAATAAAAGTTCTCGGAATGGAAAAAAACTTTGCGAGGATTTTTTATATCAATAATACGAATTTCTGGAGCCAAGACCTGTCGGAGAGGGGCACCTGGGTGGGCACAACCCACCAGGGCGCGCCCCCCTCTCCTAGCGTGCCCAGGTTGGTTGTACCCACCTGGTGGCCCTGCTGACGACCCCCTGATACTATAAGATCACATATTTCCAGAAAAGAATCAGGGAGAAAGAATTATCGCGATCCACGAGACGGAACCGCCGCCAAGCCCTGTTCTTCCTTGGTAGGGCAGATCTGGAGTCCGTTTGGGGCTCCGGAGAGGGGATCTTCGTTCTTCGTCATCACCAACCAATCTCCATCGCCAATTCCATGATGCTCCCCACCGGGAGTGAGTAATTCCTTCGTAGGCTCGCTGGTCGGTGAGGAGTTGGATGAGATTCATCATGTAATCGAGTTAGTTCTGTTAGGGCCTGATCCCTAGTATCCACTATGTTCTTAGATTGATGTTGCTATGACTTTGCCATCCTTAATGCTTGTCACTTTGGGCCCGGGTGCCATGAACTCAGATCTGAACCGTTTATGAATTCATTATTATATCCAGGTTTTAGATCCAATCTTGCAAGTTATAGTCACCTACTACATGTTATGATCTGGCAACCCCGGAGTGACAACAACCGGGCCCACTCTCGGTGATGACCGTAGTTTGAGGAGTTCGTGTATTCACTATGTGTTAATGCTTTGTTCCGGTTCTCTATTAAAAGGAGGCCTTAATATCCCTTAGTTTCCAATATGGACCCCGCTGCCACGGGAGGGTAGGACAAAAGATGTCATGCAAGTTCTTTTAATAAAGCACGTATGGCTATTTACGGAATAAATGCCTACATTATATCGATGAACTGGAGCTAGTGTCGTATTGCCCTAGGTTATAACTATATCATGATGAATATCATCCAACAAATCACCGATCCAATGCCTACGAAGTTATCCTATATTGTTTCTGCTAAGTTACTACTGCTATCATCACTGTTACACTTGCTACAAAATTATTGCTATCACTGTTACTGTTGTCGTTGCTGCTGTCACTACTATCAAAACTATCAAACTACTTTGCTACTGATCACTTTGCTGCAGATAATTAATCTCTAGGTGTGTTTGAATTGACAACTCAGCTGCTAATACCTTCAAATATTCTTTGGCTCCCCTTGTGTCCAATATATAAATTTGGGTTGACTTCTCTACCCTCGAAAACTGTTGCAATCCCCTATACTTGTGAGTTATCAAGACCTTTTTCTAGCGCCATTGCCGGGGAGCATAGCTATATTTGTTGAGTCACTTGGGATTATTATCATATTATCACTATGAAGAATCTGAAGGCCTAAGACTAAGATATTTCCCTCAAGGATGAGGGGAGGTAAGGAACTTCCATCCAATTCTGCTTTAGATTCACCTTCTGTTATGAATAAACTTGCAACAGCACCACATGCTATTAATTCTGATATGTCGCAAGTTATTGATGATGCTACTTCTACTATGAATGATGCTTATGATGATGCTAGTACCTTGCTTGATAATGACGATGTGCCACTTGGTGAATTTCTTGATAAACAAATTGCTAGAGTTATACAACATGATTTTGTTGAATCTGATGATGAGCTTGAAACTGAATCTCCTAAAACACCTGCTAGAACTAGTCTCGCTAGATATGAATTGCCTAAGGTACCGGAAGGTTGTGTTATGAGTGAAGAAACAACTAGAGATATTCTTGCTTGCAATGATAGATATGATCTAGAGAAATTATTACAGAAGTATAAGGAAAAATCTCCAAATGTGTCACATCCCTAGTTCTGGTATGACCTAGACTAACTAGGCATGTGTGCATCATGTTTAAATTTCATTTAAATTTGAAATGGGGATTGGTGAAACCCTCAGAAATCATTTCTGGTAATAACCTGGACAAAAGTTGCTCCAAAAAGGTCCAAGAAAATGTTCATGTTGCTCCCTGAAAATATTGGTCAGAGGTAAAGTTCAAACAAATATTTTTAGGAGCTCATAAATATTTATTTTCACCATTTGGAATTAATGCATAATTATTTGCATTGGATATATATTTGTTATATATAAATAATATATGTCCAAAAATTCTGTAAATTGATGGGGAGTTTTGGAGCAATCCAAATAGTTCCTACAAAAATTGACAGAAGTAAATAAAATGATTTAGTATTATTATTAAGTCAAAAAATGTCAGAAAAATAGAAAAGAAAACAAAAGTGGAGACAGCTTACCTGGGCTGACCTACCTGGTACTGTGCAGCCCAGCCGGCCCACTGGCCCAGTGCCAGTCGTCGTTGTCCTCGCGCCAGTCGGACAGGCGTGTGGCCGACGCGCGCGCACCGCCGTGCCGCCATGCCACCAGCCTGCCTGCCCTCTCCCCTGCCAGCGCGACACACTGGGCGATGTCACGGGTGCTGTCCCGATCCGGTCGACCTCCTCACTTTTCCCCTCGCCTTCTCCCTCGCTTGCCGCAGCCATGGCCGAGCGCCATCCTCGCCGCCGTTTGCCGTAGTCGTCGCCAGAGCAGTCCCCTCGCCCCTCCGTCAACTCCACGAGCTCCGCCACATATCCTTCTACCTTCCCATCGAGACACGCGACGCGGGAAGCCCTGGAGAGTAGCCATCGCCGTCGTCTTCAAGCTTCGGCCGACGAGATCGTCGTCGTTGTTCCGACTGTGCCAAGGCTCCACCAAGCTCGCCGACGACGCCTCTGAATCCTCTGTGAGCCCCGCCGTCGAATCCCCCTGTACCCTGCTCTTCCGAAGCCCCCTAGCCATAGTTCCACCGAAGCCGAACTCTGGCCGCCGCCTCGAGCCCCACTCCGGTCACCCCCGCCTCTCTCGCTTCCTCTAGACGACGCGGACGGGCCCTGGCTTCTCGCCCGTGGTCTCGGCTGCCCGAATGGTCGCCGGAGCGACGAACCCGAGCCCCTCCGCCGCGTTCGACCTCGCCGGCGACTAACCACCGATCAAACCGGTCAACTCGCGCTAATTAACCCCCACCCTGTGACACTGACACTGGGCCCCGGCGCCCTAAACTTTTAATTAGATTAGAAATAACCCCCCTCTGTTTAAAACCTGTGTCACTGACGTGTGGTCCCCACGCATCAGGTTTGACCAGTCAGCGCAGTTGATCTGCTGACGCAAGCATGACGCAGTGCTGACGCAGTATTTGATTTTCTGGATTTAAAATAATTCCGAAATTCCAAAAAATGTTCAAAACTTCAAAAAATCACAGAAATTCAACCGTAGCTCAGATTGAAATAATTTATATATGAAAAATGATTAGAAAAATTCAATCTATCCATATGTACCATTTTAATGCATGAAAAACCAACGTATACATGTTGTTTATATAAAACACACTTATGTCATTTAAAGGGACTTAAATTAGAGTTGCATTTGAACCTTTGGTTCAAATGGACCTCTTCCAAGTTGAATGCTAAATGCATTAGCTCACAACACATCACATATTCATGCATAATATTGTTGCATATGCTTGTGTTTGATTGTTGACACCGTTCTTTCTCGGTAGGTCCTGCTCCAGAGAGTGTTCCAGAGTGCCTGTCTGTGGAGCGGTGCCCCCCT
>NC_041380.1:265610334-265665845 GCF_002162155.2 Triticum dicoccoides
AACAACAACGATTCAACTGCTACTTTATGATGCAGTAGTTGAACCCATTCCTCTGCATGACCTGTCATTGCCACAGTAAATAGTTGAAACCCACTAGCATGTGTAGGAGTTGATTCAGCCATGTTATGATCCTACCATGCCATGACTGCTATTGCTTAGAGTTGTGTCAGGTTTGATTCATTGGGGATGAATTGGAGTGTTACGGTATGTTCTGGTGCTGAGAGTTAAGTGTGTGAACACGATTTGGTAAAGGTAGCGGTGAGAGGCCATGTAGGATTACATGGTGGGTTGTCTCACTGGAACCATCCTTAAGCACTGAGTTATGTGTATGTTGTCCAATGATTAACTACTACCACACATTGGGTTCTGGTAACTCGACCCCTCTCGACTTATTAACCAACTTGATCTCTATCCAGGAGTTGCAACTAGTTTCTGGTGTTTGTAGGTAGTGCTATTTTTCTATCGAGTGGCACCCGATAGGGTGGGCTTGGGACAGACTAGGAATAGGTGGCACGGTGTACCAAGTGGCACCAGGATGGTGGGCTTGGGAACCCTGCTCACATCGTTTGTGGCCGTAAGCGACACCGCGGCCGGATCTCCTTGCGGATGGAACCTGAATAGGCGATAAACCAGGACTAGAGTCTTGTGTGGTTAGTCAGGTCGTGGCTGACATCCTCGTCAGGCTTCCGCTTGAAGGTTGCCGAGATACATGACGTGTACATGCAGGTAAGTGGCGAGAGCGTGTGTGAAGAAGTACACCCCTACAGGGTTATCATGATCTATCCGAATAGCCGTGTCCTCGGTTATGGACTTCTTGGATGCTTACGTGGTACATAGACAACTTGAAGTGGATACTCTAAAATGCTCAAGATAAGTGTGAGTGCTATGGATGGCTTCTCGTAGTGAGACGGGAATGAATCCATAGTGGTGTATTGAGGTGGTGATTAGTGGACTCGTGTGCGCTTTCTTACCTCAAAGAAGTTACTCGTATTCGTAGAATAGGTTAGCCACTGAGTCAAAGCTGGCTTGCTGCAACTGAACCCCACATTGCCTCCTTGATACTAATGCATGTATGATAGGATCTGATGTAAGTCTTGCTGAGTACCTTTGTACTCACGTTGCTTAATTTATGTTTTTGCAGATGAGACTTCTGTCTCAGTAGTAGTTCTGCATGGACTTCGACGACTAGCTTGTTACCTCAGCTACGGTCTTGTACCCTTGGGAGGGTCTTGTAGATAGTCAGGCTTCTCAGCCTTTTCTTTTGTAGTTGTATGTACTCAGACATGTAATGCTTCCATTGTGTGTATGGTTTGAATGATGGGTCATGTGACCCCTGTTTGTATTTAATGCTATGTGGCTCTTCTGGGCCTTTATCTATATGAGTTTGCGTTATGTTGTGATGCCATGTTGTACAACACATACTTGCATGTTATCCGTACATGTAACGTGTATTGCTATGTGTGGGATCTGACAACCTAGTTGTCTATCCTTGGTACCCTCTGTTATGGGGAAATGTAGTCTAGTGCTTCCACCGAGCCATGGTAGTCCGCTACAGCCCGGTTTACCGTAGTCCTGCTAGCCCAGCACTACTGCTCCGGAACACTTAGAGTGGCCGACATGTGATTCACTTTGTTCCTGTGTCTGTCCCTTCGGGGAAATGTCACGCGGTGACATCCGGAGTCCTGCCTAGCCTGCTACAGCCCGGTTTCTCGGAGTCCTGTTAGCCCAGTTGCTACAGCCCGGATTCACACGCTACTGACCGACATGCTCGATGCTATTTCATGTATGCCTGTCCCCGTAAGTTAGTGCCACTTTGGGTTCACGACTACTCATGTCGGCCCGGGTTCTCTATCATATGGATGCTAGCGACACTATCATATACGTGAGCCAAAAGGCGCAAACGGTCCCGGGCCATGGTAAGGCGACACCCGTGGGAATACCGTGCGTGAGGCCGCAAAGTGATATGAGGTGTTACATGCTAGATTGGTGTGACTTAGAATCGGGGTCCTGACAACTTTGGTATCAGAGTCTGACTGCCTGTAGGATTACCAAGCCAAACTGGTCGAAGTTGAGTCTAGAAATTCTTTAGTTATGTAAGGGAATTTCTTGTGGGAAGGAACGTAAGGCTCTTTTTACTCCTTATACCTCATGCCCTTCTGATTTGAGTCATCCTATCTTTCCTACGGGGTTGAGGAACTAGGCTTTCTCTTCTGTCTATCAGGATCTCGTGTTACTACTCCGTAGTCTCTTAGGATTGGTTGATCAGAGTCATATTCCAGTTTTCAAGTACTTCCGGTGTAGTCTATTTAGTAATATCTCAGAACCTTGAGTGATGATGTTGAGTATGGTGCTACCCCGTCTTTTGCAAAATGTCTCATTTTGAGCATTTTAGTGCCGCTATGCTGCCAGAATTGTCCTAGGAGTTTGAGAGATACTAATTTCTTGTGCTACCTTCTGCATCCTATAGTTGATGCTGAATCCATCCTTGTTTTCCTTAGTTTCGTTCTCCAGGATGTTGCCGGTTAACCGAAGTTCTGTTGCTCGTAGCCTGAACCATGAAGATGGTAGGGATGAGGATCCTCCTGACCAGTCTTCGTTGGCAGAGTTCATGTTAAAGATGGAGAGGAACAAGCATGAGTCTAACCGCTTGTTAGCACGTAACGAGGAGAACACCGCACCCCACTGCAAAGAGTCAGCGACCATCTATGATTTCATTGGTTTGAAACCACCTACCTTCCATCATTACATTGAACCACTCGATGTAGATGACTGGCTCCGTAGTATCACACACAAGTTGCGTTCTGCGAACGTAGCTGAAGGTGACAAGGTCACCTATGCTGGATATCACCTGGAAGGTCCTGCTAGTCTTTGGTGGCAGAACTATGAGGCTTTGCTTCCAGCTGGCCAGATACCTACCTTGAGAGATTTCACTGAGGCTTTCGCAAGCATCACATTCCTCAGGCTCTCATTGACCGCAAGAGAGAAGAGTTCTGTAGTTTCACCCAGGATAAGATGGCTGTTGATGCTTACAGTAGAGAGTTTGAGAACCTCGCCCGCTATGCTACGGAAGAAGTGTCCACGGACGCCAAGAAGTAGGCTAGGTTCCGGAAAGGTCTAAACCCCAAGTTGCGTCGTGATCTTCACTTGCACCATTGCAATACATTCCATGCTCTTGTGAACAAGGCCATTAACGCAGAGACAGCTTAGCTCACTTACAAGGAGTCTCATAAGCACACCCGTGATTTGGTTTCTTCCTCTGGTTCTAGTTCTCAGAAGCGCCGGATTTGGGTTCCGAACTCCGCTCTTCCACCCGGATATGCACCAAGGCCATCTTGTGTGGCACCTCACCCAGTTCAGCAGTATGCTCCACCCAGGCCTATTGGTAGACCGCTTGTCAATGCGGGTCCACGTCCTACTTCAGGGACTTGCTTCACATGCGGAGAGCCAGGACACTATGCACGTGACTGCTCTCAGGCCAGTTATGCTCCACCCCAGCCAGAGAAGTCTGTTGGCCGTGGTAAGCCACCATGCAAGATGATCAGTGTCAAGTCAGCTCCCACTGAACATGGACGTGTGCATCACGTCTCAGCTAAAGATGCTCATGATGATCCAGATGTCGTTCTTGGTACACTCCTTGTCAATTGTCATCCAGTTTCAGTTCTATTTGATACCGGAGCATCCCATTCCTTCATTTCCGAAAGCTATGCCAGCTTGCACAACATATCATTTTGTGATATGCCTTCTCCACTAGTCATTCAAACTCCTGGATCCAAATGGCAAACTTCTAGTGTAATCCATGGTAATGAAATCCTCGTTGACAAACTTGTATTCCTTGCATCCCTTATAGCACTCAAGTCTACAGATATTAACATCATCTTGGGTATGGACTGGATGAAAGCTCATTATGCCAAGATTGATTGTTACACCAGGTCTGTTCAGCTCACACACCCATCTGGCAAGATAATCAGCGTCTCCACCAGAGTTGCAAAGCGTCAACTCTACTCTCTTAATGCCAGCCCTCTTCCATACCTTGAAGATATCCCGGTAGTCCGTGACTTTCCAGATGTCTTTCCAGAGGAACTGCTAGGTATTCCACCTGACGGAGATGTAGAGTTTGTCATAGATCTTATCCCAGGAACCGCCCTAATTTCTAGGAGACCTTACAAGATGGCACCCTTAGAACTAGCTGAGCTGAAGAAACAACTTGATGAGTCCTTGCAAAAGGGTTTCATCCGTCCTAGTTCTTCTCCCTGGGCTTGCCCCGTCCTCTTCGTCAAGAAGAAGGATGGTACGGACTGGATGGTTGTAGATTATCGTCCCGTTAATTTGGTCATGATAAAGAACAAGTATCCGCTCCCCAGGATCAATGATCTGTATGATCAACTCGCTGGATCCTCAGTCTTTTCCAAGATGGATTTGAGGTTAGGCTACCACCAAATCAAGATCAGAAATGGGGACATTCCTAAGAAGGCTTTTGTCACTCGTTATGGCCAGTACGAGTACACCATCATGTCCTTTGGTCTAATCAATGCTCCAGCTACATTCTCCCGCTTGATGAACTCGATCTTCATGGACTACTTAGACAAGTTCGTCGTGGTTTACCTCGATGATATTCTTATTTACTCGAAGAACGAGGAAGAGCATGCCAAACATCTTAGACTTGTGTTGGAAAAACTCAAAGAGCACCGCCTTTATGCCAAGTTCTCCAAGTGCGAATTTTGGTTGCCAGAAGTGACCTATCTGGGCCACGTGATCTCTGGTAAGGGCATTGTTGTCAATCCCGAGAGAGTTCAGGCCATCCTTGATTGGACTCCACCTGAAACAGTTAAACAAGTTAGAAGTTTCCTTGGTCTACCCAGTTATTGTCGCTGCTTCGTTGAAAACTTCTCCAAAGTGGCCAAACTTCTCATGAAACTTCTCAAAAAGGATAAAAAGTTTGAGTGGTTCCCACAGTGCGAATACAGTTTTCAGGAACTGAAAAGACGCCAGACTTCTGCTCCCATACTTGTGCCACCGGATTTCACTAAGGACTTTGTTATCTATCGCGACGCCTCATGACAGGGACTAAGTTGCATTCTTATGCAAGATCGTCATGTGATTGCCTATGCATCCTGATAGTTGCATCCACATGAGGATAATTATCCTACACATGATTTAGAGCTTGCAGCCGTAGTCTATGCACTTAAGACATGGCGACATTACCTTCTCGGTAAATGTTGCGAGATTTACACCGATCACCAGAGTCTCAAGTATATCTTCACCCAACCAGATTTGAACCTTAGGCAAACACGTTGGTTGGAGTTGATCTCAGATTACGACTTAGGGATTACCTACACCCCAGGCAAGGGCAATGTCATGGCTGATGCGCTAAGTCTTAAGTCCTATTGCAACAATCTCATGTTGTAGTAGGGCCAACCACTTCTCCATGAGGAATTATGTAAGCTTAACCTTCACATTGCTCCTCAAGGATTCCTTTCTACCTTGGTGGCGAAGCCTACTCTTGTGGATCATATCATAGAAGCCCAGAAGCATGATACGAGGATTACCCGAATCAAGATAAACATTGCCGAGGGTATTGCTGGTAGTTTCTCTATAGATGATTGAGGTGTTGTTCTCTTCTAGAACCGTCTGGTGGTTCCCAATAAGCAACATCTTCAGCAACTGATCCTTAAGGAGGCTCATGAATCTCCTCTCACAATTTATCCCGGTAGTACTAAGATGTATCAGGACCTACGCCAGAGGTTCTGGTGGACTAGGATGAAGAGAGAAATTGCTGAGTTCATTGCTAACTGTGACGTTTGTCATCGCGTTAAGGCAGAGCATCAAAGGCCTGCTGGCACCCTTCAGCCTTTAGCCATTCCTGAGTGGAAATGGGATAAAGTTGGTATGGACTTCATCACCAGCTTTCCCAGGACCAAGAAAGTGAATAACGCTATCTTCGTAGTCGTTGATCGTCTTTTGAAAGTGGCTCACTTCCTTCCTGTTCGAGAGAGTATCACTGCTAGCCAGCTTGCTGACTTATACATTTCTCGAATAGTGTCACTACATGGTGTTCCACTAGAGATCAATTCAGACTGTGGTAGTCTTTTCACTTCTCATTTCTGGGAGAGTTTCCAAACTGCCATGGGCACCCCTCTTTCCTTCAGTACCGCTTTCCACCCTCAGTCGAGTGGTCAGGTGGAATGGGTCAATCAAATTCTCGAAGACATGCTTAGAGCTTGCGTTATCTCATTCGGTATGGATTGGGAGAAGTGTCTTCCTTTCGTCGAGTTTGCTTATAACAATAGCTACCAATCCAGTCTCAAGAAAGCTCCTTTTGAGATTCTCTATGGCCGAGGATGTCGAACACCTTTGAACTGGTCAGAAACCGGTGAAAGACAATTCTTTGGACCGGACATGATCCAGGAAGCAGAAGAACAAGTTCGCATTATTCGTGAGAATTTGAAAACAGCCCAATCTCGACAAATAGCCAGTATGATCATCGTCATAAGGATATAACTTATGAAGTTGGCGACAAGGCTTACCTTCGGGTTACTCCTTTGAAGGGTATCCATCGTTTCGGTATCAAGGGCAAGTTGGCTCCTCGTTACATTGGTCCTTTTCGCATTCTCGCTAAACGAGGAGAGGTTGCCTACCAGTTGGAACTACCCCCACATCTTTCCCGAGTGCATGATGTCTTCCACGTCTCTCAACTCAGGCGTTGCTTCTCGGATCCCATCCGTGGAGTGGACCACGAAACGCTTGATCTCCAAGATAACCTCACTTATCGAGAGTACCCAGTTTGCATTCTTGATCAAGCAGCGCGTGTTACCCGACGTCAGAACATCAAGTTTCTCAAAGTTCAGTGGTCTCATCATTCCGAGAGAGAAGTTACTTGGGAGCGAGAAGATCGTGTTCGACTGGAGTACCCCACCTTCTTTCCATCGACCCCTGAATCTCGGGACGAGATTCTTTCAAGTGGGGGCGAGTTGTCACATCCCTAGTTCTGGTATGACCTAGACTAACTAGTCATGTGTGCATCATGTTTAAATTTCATTTAAATTTGAAATGGGGATTTGTGAAACCCTCAGAAATCATTTCTGGTAATAACCCAGATAAAAATTGCTCCAAAAAGGTCCAAGAAAATGTTCATGTTGCTCCCTGAAAATATTGGTTAGAGGTAAAATTCAAACAAATATTTTTAGGAGCTCATAAATATTTATTTTGGCCGTTTGGAATTAATGCATAATTATTTGCTTCTGATATATATTTGTTATATATATAATATATGTCCAAAAATTCTGTAAATTGATGGGGAGTTTTGGAGCAATTCAAATAGTTCCTACAAAAATTGACAGAAGTAAATAAAATGATTTAGTATTATTATTAAGTCAAAACATATGTCAGAAAAATCGAAACAAAAACAAAAGTGGAGAAAGCTTACCTGGGCCGACCTACCTGGCACAGTGCAGCCCAGCCTGCCCACTCGCCCAGTGCCAGTCGTCATTGTCCTCATGCCAGTTGGACATGCGTGTGGCCGACGCGCGCGCACCGCCGTGCCGCCACGCCACCAGCCTGCCTGCCCTCTCCCGTGCCAGCGCAACGCGCTGGGCGACGTCGCGGGTGCCATCCTGACCCGGTCGACCTCCTCACTTTTCCCCTCTCCTTCTTCCTTGCTTGCCGCAGCCATGGCCGAGCGCCATCCTCGCCGCTGTTCGCCGTAGTTGTCGCCAGAGCAGTCCCCTCGCCCCTCCGTCGAGTCCACGAGCTCCGCCACATATCCTTCTACCTCCCCGTCGAGCCACGCGATGCGGGAAGCTCTAGAGAGTCGCCATCACCGTCGTCTTCAAGCTTCGGCCGACGAGATCGCCGTCGTTGTTCCGACTGCGCCAAGGCTCCACTGAGCTCGCCGACGACGCCTCTGGATCCTCTGTGAGCCTCGCCATCGAACCCCCCTCTCCCTGCTCTTCCGATCCCCCCTAGCCATAGTTCCACCAAAGCCGAACTCCGGCTGCCGCCTCGAGCCCCGCTCCGGCGAGCTCCGGCCAACCCGCCTCTCCCGCTTGCTCCAGACGACGCGGACGGGCCCTGGCTTCTCGGCCGTGGTCTCCGCCGCCCGAATGGTCGCTGGAGGGACGAACCCGAGCCCCTCCGCCGCGTTCGACCTCGCCGGTGACTAACCACCGGTCAAACCGGTCAACTCGCGCTAATTAACCCCCACCCTATGACACTGACAGTGGGCCCCGGCGCCCTAAACTTTTAATTAGATTAGAAATAACCCCCTCTGTTTAAAACCTGTGTCACTGACGTGTGGTCCCCACGCGTCAGGTTTGACCAGTCAGCGCAGTTGACCTGCTCACACAGGCATGACGCAGTGCTGACGTAGTATTTGATTTTCTAGATTTAAAATAATTCAGAAATTCTAGAAAATGTTCAAAACTTCAAAAAATCACAGAAATTCAACCGTAGCTCAGATTGAAATAATTTATATATGAAAAATGATCAAAAAAATTCAATGTATCCATCTGTACCATTTTCATGCATGACAAACCAACCTATACATGTTGTTTATATGAAAACACACTTATGTCATTTAAAGGGACTTAAATTAGAGTTCAATTTGAACCTTTGGTTCAAATGGACCTCTTCCAAGTTGAATGCTAAATGCATTAGCTCAAAACACATCACATATTCATGCCATATTCATGCATCATACTGTTTCATATGCTTGTGTTTGATTGTCGACACCGTTCCTTCTCGATAGGTCCTGCTCTGGAGAGTGTTCCAGAGTGCCTGTTTGTGGAGCAGTGCCCCCATGTTGGTCTATCAGGCAAGCAAACCCCCCTTGTTCATTCTAATATAATCCCACTCTCACGCTCATGCTCCCTTTTAATGCATTAGAACAACAACGATTCAACTGCTACTTTATGTTGCGGTAGTTGAACCCATTCCTCTGCATGACCTGTCATTGCCACAGTAAATAGTTGAAACCCACTAGCATGTGTAGGAGTTGATTGAGCCATGTTGTGATCCTACCATGCCATGCCTGCTATTGCTTAGAGTTGTGTCAGGTCTGATTCATTGGGAATGAATTGGAGTGTTACGATATGTTCTGGTGCTGAGAGTTATGTGTGTGAACACGATTTGGTAAAGGTAGGGGTGAGAGGCCATGTAGGAGTACATGGAGGGTTGTCTCACTGGAACCGTCCTTAAGCACTGAGTTCTGTGTATGTTGTCCAATGACTAGCTACTACCACACATTGGGTTCCGATAACTCGACCCCTCTCGACTTATTAACCAACTTGATCTCTGTCCAGGAGTTGCAACTAGTTTCTCGTGTTTGTAGGTAGTGCTATTTTTCAACCGAGTGGCACCCGATAGGGTAGGCTTGGGACAGACTAGGCACAGGTGGCACGGTGTACCAAGTGGCACCCGGATGGTGGGCTTGGGAACCTTGCTCACATCGTTTGGGGCCATAAGCGACACCCCTGCCTGATCTCCTTGCGGATGGAACCCGAATAGGTGATAAACCTGGACTAGTGTCTTGTGTGGTTAGTCAGGTCGTGGCCGACACCCTCGCCAGGCTTCCGCTTGAAGGTTGCCGAGATACATGACGTGTACATGGCGGTAAGTGGCGAGAGCGTGTGTGAAGAAGTACACCCCTGTAGGGTTATCATGATCTATTCGAATAGTCGTGTCCTTGGTTATGGACTTCTTGGATGCTTACGTGGTACATAGACAACTTGAAGTGGATACTCCAAAATGCTCAAGATAAGTGTGAGTGCTATGGATGGCTTCTCGTAGTGAGACGAGAATGAATCCATAGTGGTGTATTGAGGTGGTGATTAGTGGACTCGTGTGCACTTTCTTACCTCAAAGAAGTTACTCGTAGTCGTAGAATAGGTTAGCCACTGAGTCAAAGCTGGCTTGCTGCAACTGAACCCCACTTTGCCTCCTTGATACTAATGCATGTATGATAGGATCTGATGTAAGTCTTGCTGAGTACCTTTGTACTCACATTGCTTAATTTATGTTTTGCAGATGAGACTTCTGTCTCAGTAGTAGTTCTACATGGACTTCGACGACTAGCTTGTTACCTCAGCTATGGTCTTGTACCCGTGGGAGGGTCTTGTAGATAGTCAGGCTTCTCAGCTTTTTCTTTTGTAGTTGTCTATACTCAGACATGTAATGCTTCAGTTGCTTGTATGCTCTGAATGATGGGTCATGTGACCCCTGTTTGTATTTATTGCTATGTGGCTCTTCTTGGCCTTTATCTATATGAGTTTGTGTTATGTTGTGATGCCATGTTGTACAGCACATACTTGCATGTTATGCGTACGTGTAACGTGTATTGCTATGTGTGGGATCCTACAACCTAGTTGTCTATCCTTGGTAGCCTCTCTTATGGGGAAATGTAGTCTAGTGCTTCCACCGAGCCATGGTAGTCCGCTACAGCCCGGTTTACCGTAGTCCTGCTAGCCCAACACTACTGCTCCAGGACACTTAGATTGGCCGACATGTGATTCACTTCGTTCATGTGTCTGTCCCTTCGGGGAAATGTCACGCGGTGACATCCGGAGTCCTGCCTAGCCTGCTACAACCCGGTTTCCCAGAGTCCTGTTAGCCTAGTTGCTACAGCCCGGATTCACACGCTACTGACCGACATGCTCGATGTTATTTCATGTATGCCTGTCCCCGTAAGTTAGTGCCACTTTGGGTTCACGATTACTCATGTCGGCCCGGGTTCTCTATCATATGGATGCTAGCGACACTATCATATACGTGATCCAAAAGGCGCAAACGGTCTCGGGCCATGGTAAGGCGACACCCGTGGGAATACCGTGCGTGAGGCCACAAAGTGATATGAGGTGTTACATGCTAGATCGGTGTGACTTAGAATCGGGGTCCTGAAAAAAATGCTAGAATGAAATATCATCCTAAGTTTGCTACTTCACCTATCTTTCTTGATGATAAGGATTATGAATTCTCTGTCGACCCAGAGTTAATTACTTTGGTTGAATTTGATCCTTTCCATGGTTATGAAACTGAAACTGTTGTGGTGTAATATAGATCCATAGAGCCTCCAAAAATCATCCGATTCGGGTTAAATCAATATTTTGGTTTGACTAGATTCATTTAAGAAAAATATATTTCTCCTCTCCCGCGCGACTTCTGGAAATTGTCTCCTCTCTCCAAAGTCATCTTTTCTTTGCCTTATAAAGGTATCTTTTTTTCTTCTTCTTATACCTCCGTAGTTTATTATTTTTAGACTAATATGATAAAATAATTAGATTATCAATTAGTCTAAGTATTTATACATTAGACCCTAGCCCGTAACTATTTTTTCTTCCGTAAAACAGCTTGGCCCTGATTTTTCAAATAGCCATAACTTTTTACTTGTTTGTCCAAATCCAACGAAACCAACGCCCACTTCTTCGTTATGATCTCCTCTATCCAGTAATGCAACTCAAACATGTTTTTTAAAAGTTTAAAATTTAAATTAGATCAGATTTGAATTCAAACTTCATTTGATCATAACTTGAGTTTCGTAGCTCCGTTTGAGTTGATTCTTTTTGCAAATCGAAGCTCTTGACCTAAACTTTCTGATAAGGCCAAATTCATATAATTTTGGTACTGTTAGAAATTGTTTTATGTTGCAAGAGTTATATGCTTGGTTTTGATGTTTTCCGAATTGTCTTCCTCGATCTTTCTGATCTTTTGAGTGATTGCTTATGTGTGGTTACTATTGCTTACTTACGATAGATTGACCGGAGTGTGACGAGTAGAGCTATCAAGAGTTTTGAGTGCGAATCATCTTCATCAACATTGCAGGCAAGTTCACACTTTGATCATACCCCCTTTCATACCCAGTTTTATTGCATTAGATCAATCCTCAAACATTGCATGATTAGGATCTAATTAAATTGTGGGATGGGAAGTAGTTGAGGTAGTACCTATTACCTGTTTGTTATCAAACCCTTGGGAGTTACTATTATGTTATGCTTATAGTGCCATGCTATGCTCGTAGACGTGGATTGGGTTTTGAGAGTATCCATGACCGATGTGAGATTGTTAATTAATGGTTTACTTAAGGTGGCAACTTAAACACACATCTGGGTGGATTAAGGTACCTGGTTATTCCAGGATTGCCTGTCTAGGCACCTGGGTAGACCAGGATTGCCTGTTTTTTTATGGACCGCCACCCAGGCTCAAAGGGATCATGAGATTATTCATACTAGAAACTTCCGTGTGCAGCCACAAGCTATTATGGGCTCTAGCATAGTTGATTAAGTCGTGTGAACTCTTACAGTGGTAGAATAGCAGATGTAGAGGTTGTAGGTGGTACGGTCTACCCATCGTAAGGTGCAAACGCTTCTGAAAGACTATGTCTCGGTCATCCGTTTCTCAAACACCTTGTAGTGCGAGAAATCCAACGGAGGAGATCGAGTCTTCTGGGAAAAAGTGCGCAAACCTCTGCAGAGTGTATAAACTAATCATGGTTAGCCGTGTCCCCAGTTATGAACATCTTGAGTATCTAGTACTTGAATTATCATGTGAATCTCATCATGTTACTTTAAATTAATTTTGTTGGGTTTAATGATGTTACTTAATTGGGATTGAGAATGCTGTCAACTATTCTCAATGTTCAACAACCACCATGATAGTTAAATAAATTTTATTCCTTTGCAGTAGGGAAACATTGGCTTTTCGCAAAAACCTTATAACCATAGAGCTTTTCCACCAGCCATATATGCATGTAGTGATAGCCATTGTTCATCATTTCTCTCTATGGTGTGAATTTGTCAGTACATTCAATGTACTGACCCTTTGTGGCTGCAACGTCTCATGTTGCAGGAATCTTACGACGAGTAAGTGATACGTTAGGGTTACGATTTCTACACTCAACTTTGTTGTTTGTGTTGATGGGAATCCACAACCTTATTACTTCCGCTATTTGGATTGAGGTAATAGTATTTATGTTACTTTTTACATGTGATTTACCTCTGTTATAAATCCTCGAGTACTGTGTGTGTCAGCATACCGATCCAGGGATGACACTTAAGCACAGAGACTTGATCCATTCGGGTCAGGTCGCTACATGTGCGGTGCCCCCCTCCACCATAATCCACCTCGGTCATATCGTCATAGTGCTTAGGCGAAGCCCTGCACCGGTAGCTTCATCATCACTGTCATCATGCATCGTGCTGACGAAGCTCTCCCTCGACACTCTGCTGGATCGTGAGTTCGTGGGACGTCCCCGAGCCGAGCGTGTGCAGATCATGGAGGTGTCGTACTTTCGGTACTAGGATTAGTCGATCGTGAAGACATACGGCTACATCAACTGCTTTGTCATAATGCTTCCGCTTATGGTCTACGAGTGTACGTAGACAACACTCTCCCCTCTCGTTGCTATAAATCACCATGATCTTGCATGTGCGTAGGATTTTTTTTTAAAATTACTACATTCCCCAACACCGCACCCCATCGACAACGCCCCGAAGGAGCAGTGAAAAGGGCGCCCGTAGGAGGAGCGAGGTGGAGAAGGCGGCGGCTAGGGTTCTAAACCCTCTATCTTTTTTAGTCTATATTATGTTAAGTTGTAATTGAACTATGTTGGAGTTGCTATGGGCTTGTTGGCCCTTTTCTTAAATTCTATTATTAAGTTTTCTAGCTATTCTATTATTAAGTTCTTCCTAGTTTGAGCTATGTGATCGTGCTATGGGCTTGTTGGCCCTATCTACATATTGGGACCACAATTTGTTGATTATTTTCTTAGAGAGCTCGGCTTGTTAGTAGGGTTCCCATGTTAGTAACCACCTAGTGCATGCAAGCAAGCTTTGTTAGTAGGGATGAATGAGTACAACTAAGCAAGGGAGTGTATCTTTTTTTACATAAGCCACAAATATGTAGCCACCTAGCTAGAAGAGAGGAACCAGCGGCAGTGACCATCGCTGCATCTGTGGCGGCTGGCGTGCAAGACAGCTGCTCGGTCTGTGCATTGTGGCGGATGCATCGGCACATGCAGGCTCGGTCGGCGCTTCGTGGGATCGTGGCATCGGCGCATGCAGGCTCGATCAACGCATGCAGGCAGGGTTTGCTGGGTGCATGCATAGCAGGCTTCTGTCCTGGCGGCGCGCGCAGATGTTTAATGCAAGGGACGGCCCAACGAAACCATGGCCCAACGGTCGAACAGCGACACCACCCAACGCGGCCCCACTTGTCAGGTCGAACGGATGACACAGTCCAGCATGGTCCCACTAGTCAGAGTTAACGGTCAAGCCTTTGACCCGATGGCAACGTCCGTTGTGCCCAGTTATGAGGGTTTCTGGCAAGGGAGTGGGGAAAATTGAGCAAAAGTTAAGAGCACGGGGATGAACGAGTAGAGCTAAGGAACCAGGGGCACAGATGTAAAAATCCCTTATTTTATAGAAATTATTGATCTCTCATGCTTCACTTATATTATTTGGGGAGTCTTTTAGAACAACATGGTAATTTGCTTTGGCTATAAAATTAGTCCTAATATGATAGGCATCCAAGATGGGTATAATAAAAACTTTCATATAGAGTGCATTAAATACTATGATAAGTTTGATACTTGATAGTTGTTTTGAGATATAAAGGTGGTAATGTTAGAGTCATGCTAGTTGGGTAATTGTGGAATTGAGAAATACTTGTGTTGAGGTTTGCATGTCCCGTAGCATGCACGTATGGTAAACGTTGTGTGACAAATTTGAAGCATGGGGTGTTCTTTGATTGCTTTCCTTATGAGTGGCGGTCGGGGATGAGCGATGGTCTTTTCCTACCAATCTATCCCTCTAGGAGCATGCACATAGTGCTTAGTTTTGATGACTTGTAGATTTTTGCAATAAGTATGTGAGTTCTTTATGACTAATGTTGAGTCCATGGATTATACGCACTCTCACCCTTCCATCGTTGCTAGCCTCATCGGTACCGTGCATTGCCCTTTCTCACCTTGGGAGTTGGTGCAAACTTCGCTGGTGCATCCAAATCCCGTGATACGATAGCTCTGTCACACATAAGCCTCCTTATATCTTCCTCAAAACAGCCACCGTACCTACCTATTATGGAATTTTCAGAGCCATTCCGACATATATTGCCATGCAACTTACCACCGTTCCGTTTATTATGACACGCTCCATCATTGTCATATTGCTTTGCATGATCATGTAGCTAACATCGTATTTGTGGCAAAGCCACCTTCATAATTCTTTCATACATGTCGCTCTTGATTCATTGCATATCCCGGTACACCGCCGGAGGCATTCACATAGAGTCATATTTTGTTCTAAGTATCGAGTTGTAATTCTTGAGTTGTAAGTAAATAGAAGTCTGATGATTTTCATTATTAGAGCATTGTCCCATGTGAGGAAAGGATGATGGAGACTATGATTCCCCTACAAGTCGGGATGAGACTCCGGACAGAAAAAAAATAGAAAAGAGGCCAAAGAAGCCAAAAAAAGAGGCCAAACAAAAAAATGAGAGAAAAAGAGAGAAGGGACAATGTTACTATCCTTTTTCCACACTTGTGCTTCAAAATAGCACCATGATCTTCATGATAGAGAGTTTCTTATTTTGTCACTTTCATATACTAGTGGGAATTTTTCATTATAGAACTTTGCTTGTATATTCCAATGATGGGCTTCCTCAAAATGCCCTAGGTCTTCGTGAGCAAGCAAGTTGGATGCACACCCACTTAGTTTCTTTTGATGAGCTTTCATATATTTATAGCTCTAGTGCATCTGTTGCATGGCAATCCCCACTCCTCGCATTAACATCAATTGATGGGCATCTCCATAGCCTATTGATTAGCCACGTCAATGTGAGTCTTTCTCCTTTTTTGTCTTCTCACATAACCCCCATCATCATATGCTATTCCACCCATAGTGCTATGTCCATGGCTTGCACTCATATATTACGTAAAAGTTGAAAGAGTTTGAAAAGGCTAAGTAATTGCTTGGCTTGTCATCGGGGTTGTGCATGATCAAAGCATTTTGTGTGATGAAAATGAAGCATGGCCAAACTATATGATTTTGTAGGGATAAGCTTTATTTGGCTATGTTATTTTGATAAGACATAATTGCTTGGTTAGAATGCTTGAAGTATTAATATTTTTATGTCAATATTAAAACTTTGTCTAGAATCTTTTGGATCTAAACATTCATGCCTCAATAAAGAGAATTACATTGAAAAATTATGTTAGGTAGCATTCCACATAAAAAATTCTGTTTTTATCATTTACCTACTCGAGGACGAGCAGGAATTAAGCTTGGGGATGGTTGATACGTCTCCAACATATCTATAATTTTTGACTATTCCATGCTATTATATTATCTGTTTTGGATGTTTAATGGGATTTATTATGCTCTTTTATATTATTTTTGGGACTAACCTATTAACCGAAGGCCCGGTGCAAATTGTAGTTTTTTTTGCCTATTTCAGTGTTTCGCAGAAAAGGAATATCAAACGGAATCCAAACGGAACGAAACCTTCGCGAGGATCTTTTTTGAAACAAACGCAATCCAGGAGACTTGGAGTGAAAGTCAAGGAAGCAACGAGGCAGCCACGAGGCAGGAGGGCGCGCCTAGGGGGGTAGGCACGCCCCCACCCTCGTGGGCCCCTCGTAGCTCCACCGACCTACTTCTTTCGCCTATATATACTCTTATACCTTGAAAACATCCAGGGGAGCCACGGTACCACTTTTCCACTGCCGCAACCTTCTGTACCCATGAGATCCCGTCTTGGGGCCTTTTTCGGCGATCTGTCAGAGGGGGATTCGATCATAGAGGGCTTCTACATCAACACCATAGCCTCTCCGATGATGTGTGAGTAGTTTACCATAGACCTTCGGGTCCATAGTTGTTAGCCAGATGGCTTCTTCTCTCTCTTTGGTTCTCAATACAAAGTTCTCCTCGATGTTCTTGGAGATCTATTCGATGTAATACTTTTTGCGGTGTGTTGCCGAGATCCGATGAATTGTGGGTTTATGATCAAGATTATCTATGAACAATATTTGATTCTTCTCTGAATTCTTATATGCATGATTTAATATCTTTCCAAGTCTCTTCGAATTATCAATTTTGTTTGGCCTACTAGATTGATCTTTCTTGCAATGGGAGAAGTTCTTACCTTTGGGTTCAATCTTGCGGTGCTCGATCTCAGTGATAGAAAGGGAACTGACATGTATTGTATTGTTTCCATCGAGGATAAAAAGATGGGGTTTATATCATATTGCTTGAGTTTATCCCTCTACATCATGTCATCTTGCCTAATGCGTTACTCTGTTCTTATGAACTTAATACTCTAGATGCATGCTGGATAGTGGTCGATCTGTGGAGTAATAGGAGAAGATGCAGAATACTTTCAGTCTACTTGACATGGACGTGATGCCTATGTTCATGATCATGCCTAGATATTCTCATAACTATGCGCTTTTCTATCAATTCCTCGGCAGTAATTTATTCACCCACCGTAATACATGCTATCTTGAGAGAAGCCACTAGTGAAACCTATGGCCCCCGGGTCTACTTTATATCATATAAGTTTCCAATCTACAATTATAGTTTACTATTTACTTTGCAATCTTTATTTTCCAATCTATACCACAAAAATACCAAGAATATTTATCTTATTATCTTTATCAGATCTCACTTTTGCAAGTGGTCGTGAAGGGATTGACAACCCCTTTATCATGTTGGTTGCAAGGTTCTTGATTGTTTGTGCAGGTACTAGGCGATTTGCATGTAGTCTCTTACTGGATTGATACCTTGGTTCTCAAAAACTGAGGGAAATACTTACGTTACTTTGCTGCATAACCCTTTCCTCTTCAAGGGAAAACCTACGCATGCTCAAGATGTAGCAGATCACAGCCTCACGACCCTCCAGCGGCACCCCCGCCTCACGGATTGAACTCGCGCCTCGCGCAGAATTCTATCGTGAGGGGTCTAGGATCGAAATCGGGCCAAGGGCCTCTGGGGGTCGCTCCCCAAGAGGTTTTGCCGCTACGACCGAAGGGATCCTGAGAAGCCATGGTCTATTTGAAGGGCCGGTAGGCGTCACTGCTGCAGCTCGGGAGCCCTTTCCTCTTGCAGAGTGCTTCAAGATTCACATGAAGTGGGCTGAGGGGCGTGGCATGAGCCTTGGCGGCTGGGTAGTGTACTGCCACCTCGGAGCACTTGCGAGAGCTTCGAGGGCAGCCACCTCAGGAGCATTGGGCTACACCAGCCCCCCCGGCGGCCTCCTCGGGAGCGCTGCGGGAGCTTCAGGAGCGGCTACCTCGGTAGCACCTGGCGACATCTGCTCCCCAGCGGTCGCCCCAAGAGTACCTGGCGGTGTTCTCCCCTTGCATCCACACTCGGGGCGTGTGCCACAGGGTCGATGAGCACAAGAGCCACAAAGATGGGATTCTCGCGTGGCCCTTCAAGGCCCCCCGGGCGTAGCCCCCACTTATCAAAGAGGGACATCTGGTTCACGAAGTCCTCTTTGTTCGAGCAATGCCATAAGAGGCAGCCTTCCTCCGGCAGTGCGGCAGGCGATGGGTCGCCCGTCAGAGGCTCAAGTATCGCACGCAACGTCTTGGAAGGAAGCGAATGCGCTTGGAGCCCCATGGGGTCCTTGGGGCCGGTGAAGGCCCACATTGGGCCAGAATGGCGTTGGAACGGGGCGATGCACCGTCGGACGAACTCCCTCACCACCATCGGCATCATCACCCTGACCTTCTTCAACCTGGCCAGCCTGGACCAGACGTGGGCGAGCCGACGATTTGCGAGCTTCATGTGCCCCCAGCCGGAGCTGGGTTCCACCGACACCCGCGGGAGAAGGAGTAGGGGGCTGAGCATGCCGATGTCCACATACACCCACTGCTTCCGGAATCCCTTCGCACTCAGGCGCATCATGAAGTCGATGCCTGAGCCAGCTGTTGCCGCCTCGGCCTAGAATGCCACACATCCAGAGCACTGGCGGTCGTCGACCAAGTGGAGCGAGAAGAAATGGCGGAACAATGCGACAAATGGGGCAATGCCCACCATAGCCTCGCACAGGTAGGCGAAGGTAGCAAGGAGGATGATGGACTGGTGGTCCAGATGCACTGCTTGGATCTGGTAGTGCGAGATTATGGCATTGAAGCAATCAGAGAAAGGGGGACCATGCCGGGCAGAAGATCATGTAGATGGATGGGGATCTCGGTGGCCTCCATGTTGATCATAGCCCGGGAGGCAGGCCAGACCGTCGTCGCCTTCCACTCGCTGGAATCGGTGGCAAGGGCCAGCCGGACCTTATCCAGCCCCTCCTGATTCATCACCGTTGACCGATCAAGAGCGGGCTCCAAGTCTAGCCGAGATTCGTCTGGAGCGCAGGCCTTTCCCTTCTTCTTCGACCTTGGGGCCATGGCGTCGAGGGAGGATTGGTGCCGGCGCCAAATCTGGAGAAGAGCCACAAGTCCACAGGAAAGAGGGGGAGCCAAGGGCGAACGCGGTGGACAATGATGGCAAAGCTACGCTTGCAGCAGGCATCCGTCAAGCCTGGCAGTTATCGAGGATGCGTGGGGAAGTGGAGGCGCCCACGTCCCATCAAGCGCCACACATCAACCGGGCTCATAGTTGATTAGGGTCCGCGGTGCTCCACCCTTGCCCTTTGGCTTCGCCTCGAAGCCAAGTCTGAGCGCGCCTTGGGCCCGGGGGCTACTGTCGGCATTCTGGGAATGGGGGTACCAAGATTTGCCTGCCTACGGCCCATGGCGTGGCTCCATCGACGGCCTGGTATGGCCCACCTTCAGCACCAATAACTCAAGACCCTCGCGAGGTAGATGATGCCAAGACCTCCAGAAGGAGCGACCTCCTCAGGCTAGCTCCTGAGGAGCGGAGATTTCTATGCGAGCTCTCACCTCGTGAGGTTCGGATGATGCAAGCCATGATGACCAAGGCCAGGTGGGTGAGGTACAGTAGTTTCCTCTTTGGTGCTAAAGAGGCAAGCGCAGGCGCGGAGTCCCGAGGAATCAGCCAAAGATTTCCATTTCCATGCAACAAGACCAAGACCACCAGGACGACAGGACGAAGGTCATCGCCGAGCCCACCATGGCATCACGACTATAAGCTTTGCAGGCGAAGACCACCTTTCGTCAGGATAAGATGTACTAGTTGTCTCCCATCGAATTTGGCCATTGTGGGATCCCTTCCCGCCTCCATTTTGGGGGAAGATGACCAATGCCACTATAAATATAGCTTAGCCACCACCATAGAAGGGGACAGATCATTCAGACCATCCTCTCCCTCACCAACACAAGAACACACCTCCTGAGGTTGTTCTTCCACTGTACTAGTTCATCCTCAGCCCACCTCGAGGCCAATCCACCACAAAGCAGGAGTAGGGTTTTAACCCGCAAGATGGACCGAACCTGGGTGAACTGCCTTGTCTCATTTCCTTCACGTTCATCGATCTAGGCCGTGGGATCGACCAGGAGGAAGACTGGGAAGGTTGAGTTCTTCACACGCACCCCAGAGTTCGAATCTATGTAGGGTCTGCAGAGCCCGGAATCCAACAATTTGGTATCCTAAGAGGTCATCTTTTGATCTTGTTAGCTACTCTGATTCAGACTATGCCGGTGACAAGGTTGATAGAAAGTCCACTTAAGGTACTTGTCAATTTCTTGGTTGATCTCTTGTGTCTTGGTCCTCCAAGAAACAAAACTCGGTATCCTTATCCACCGCCGAAGCAGAATACATTGCCGCCGGATCATGTTGTGCTCAACTACTTTGGATGACCCAAACCCTTAAGGCTTATGGGATACATGTAAAACATGTTCCATTGCCTTGTGATAATGAGAGTGCTATTAATATTGCTCACAATGCCGTGCAACATTCTCGAACTAAGCACATTGAAGTTCATCATCATTTCATTCGAGATCATGTTGCCAAAGGAGACATCAATCTTAAGCATGTCTATATATCGGTAAGCAATTGGCGGATATATTCACCAAACCGCTTGATGAGAAAGTCTTTTGCCATTTGAGAGGTGAATTTAATATCATTGAAGCCTCAAACTTGGAGTAGAAACTCCATTTGGATACATGCAAGGCATGAGCCTTTTATGACTAATCCTTGATATTTCTCTTATGATGATGATCATATGTCTTGGATCTATATTTGTACCCTTGCATGTTATCTAACCCTTGTAGGTACTTGGATGAGCCCAAATCTATGAGATTGCAAGTCACTCACATCTTGAGAAATCTCCACATCACCGAGTTCCTACTATATGGTTGTTGAATACAAGGAAGCATGATCTCACTCAACATATCTTTTGACAATTTCAATATATCAAACTTCATTTTGTATCAAGTTTCATGATTGTCATTTTGGATACACAAGTGCTCTTCCTTGCAAGACTAACCCATGTAGGAAGATGAACTCAAACTACAAATGGTGCTCCCAACTCTTGACGGACTACATCAACTTTGAGCATCCAACACAAGTTCGACTACATGATCAAGATCAACAACACCCAAGGTATGTTATTCCATCTTAGAGAAGCTTTACTCCAAGTCACGGGTCAAAGCAACTCAACAAGATGTGAACACATCAAAATGCTTAAGCGAAAAATGGTAACCCCATTTTGAGCTTAAACGATGAGTATGACCTATGATCAAGTGTTATCACTTGATTCCTCAGTCAACATACTCCAACATAGGTGACTTTTTGCCTAACTCTTCTAGATTAAGTTCTCCAGTGTTTCTTTGTTCACCTACTTTGTGTTCTTGCGTATATTTCTTCCTATCTTGTTCCCCTTATAAAAAAACTTCATCTAGATCTCTTTTTTTGTTGTGTTTCTCTATATCTTTTGTGTCTAATTCATTGCAAATCTTTCAGTAAATTCCTTGCAAATTCTTGTGAGATTTAATTTGCCAAGTGAGCTGAGTTGACAAAATTTTCCTCTGCATTGAACTCGGACTCATCGATCCAAGCCAATCGGCTAGACCGAACTACAAGAATATCTCGTAGACAGTTCATCGGTATAACCGACATGGACTAATCTGGTCTGACCGATATGCATCATCCATGACATAGCCAACTCGGCGTCACTGATGGAAACAGATCAGTGTTACCGATTTCACCGATGAGAGAACTTTTTGCCATTGTATTCAACACATTTAATTTCTTCTCTAGCTCCACTCAATGATTCTTATCCTCTACCTGCATCTTAAACTACACGCTGCTTTGTAGTGTGTCTCAAGGACCAAACCTTTTTTACTCATGCTCCAGAAGTACCCTTCTTGGAAATTGATGTCAAAGGGGGCACATCAAAGCTTATCATATGAGCACATCTAAGCTCTTCGAGATGCTTGTTAAAAAAAGAGGAGAGAAGTCACAGGTCTTTAAGAGGGGAAAGGCATGTCAATATATGGTTGTTTGCACCATTTCCTGCTTTGTTTTTTCTTGCTCTAATTTTCTCTTACCCTACCTTCTCCCGTTATCCAATATCAGATTCAAGGGGAGAAAGAGTCTATTTCTAGGGAAGAAAATCTTTGGAATTCATTGCATATCTTTAAACCTTTGGGGACATGTCTATATCCAAATCAATTACTAAGTACTCACCCATTAAATGTCATCCCAGTCTTGGTACTCTTGTGGTTTCCTGAAATTGCTTTATTTAGAGTGTTCTTGTGTTATCTAACCTTGTTTTCTCAAGTTCACCTCTTCCAAAGCCAGCTCAAGACCACAAGGTAAGTATATGCATCACACTCATGTGTATGATGATCTCTTGCTGATGTACATATTGTTTGCAAGAAGGATTCATGAACATGAAGGTACACTTCCTTTTATCTACATCATTTGCTTTGATGCATATAGGCAAGATACATGCAACTCATTGCTTGCTCTGTCATTCTTATGCACTCACATGTTCTTATATTCCATCTTTACGTGATTGCATACTGCTACCTCTTGAGCTTGCGTTGGTTTTTCCCTTTAAGAGGAAAGGGTGATGCAGCAAAGTAGCGTAAGTATTTCCCTCAGTTTTGGGAACCAAGGTATCAATCCAGTAGGAGACAATACAAAAAGCCACCGAATACCTGCACAAACAAACACCAATTTGCAACCAACGCGACAAAGGGGTTATCAATCCCTTCACGGTTATTCGCAAAGTGGGATGTGAAAGAGATGGATAAACAGTAAAGTAATAGTTTTGGTATTTTTGGTTTACGGAACGGAAAGTAAAGATTGCGAAAGAAAGTAAATAGGAAACTAGAATTGTAGATCGGAAACTTGTATGATGGAAAATAGACCCGGGGGCCATAGGTTTCACTAGAGGCTTCTCTCAAGATAGAAATTATTATGGTGGGTGAACAAATTACGGACGAGCAATTGATAGGAAAGCGCAAAGTTATGACAATATATAAGGCAATGATCAGGAACATAGGCATCACGTCAGTGTCAAGTAGACCAAAACGATTCTGCATCTACTACTATTAATCCACACATTAACCGCTATCTAGCATGCATCTAGATTATTAAGTTCATAAAGAACAGAGTAACGCCTTAAGCAAGATGACATGATGTAGAGGAATTAACTCAAGAAATATGATGAAAACCCCATCTTTTTATCCTCGATGGCAACAATACAATACGTGCCTTGCTGCCCCTAGTATCATCGGGAAAGGACACCGCAAGATTGAACCCAAAGCTAAGAACTTCTCCCATTGCAAGAAAAAACAATCTAGTTGGCCAAACTAAATCGATAGTTCGAAGAGGCATGCAAATATATCAAATCATGCATAAAAAATTCAGAGGAGAATCAAATAATATTCATAGATAAGTTGATCATAAATCCACAATTCATTGGATCTCGACAAACACACTGCAAAAGAGTATTACATCTAATAGATCTCCAAGAACATCGAGGAGAACTTTGTATTGAGAATCAAAGAGAGAGAGAAAGCCATCAAGCTACTAACTATGGACCCGTGGGTCTGTGGTAAACTACTCATGCTTCATCAGAGAGGCAATGGTGTTGATGTACAAGCCCTCCGTGATCGATTCCCCCTCCGACAGGATGCCGGAAAAGGCCCCAAGATGGGATCTCACGGGTACAGAAAGTTGCGGCGGTGGAAAAGTGGTTTCGTGGCTCCCCTGGATGTTTTTGGGGTATAAGAGTATATATAGGAGGAAGATCTAGGTCAGGAGGTTGCCGAGGGCCCCACAAGGTTGGGGGCACCCCCCTGGGCGCGCCCTCCACGTAGCCACCTCGCGGCTCTTCTGACTTGCACTCCAAGTCTCCCGGGTGTCTTCTGGTCCAAGAAAAATCATCGCGAAAGTTTTATTTAGTTTGGACTCCGCTTGGAATTCCATTTCTGCGAAACTCTAAAACAAGAAAAAACAGAAACTGGCACTGGCCTCTAGGTTAATAGGTAAGTCCCAAAAATCATATAAAATAGCATACTAATGCATATAAAACATCCAAAAGAGATAATATAATAGCATGGAACAATCAAAAATTATCACATACATGTAGGGGGAGCCTATGCATGTCACATGTCTTTCCAAAGCTTTACTTGTTACTCTTCATATCTTTTATCTGAAGCTTTGATGTGTGCTGTCATCAATTACCAAAAAGGGGAAGATTGAAAGCACAAGTGCTCCCAGGGTGATTTTGGTAATTAATGTCAACATATCTCTTGTTGGACTAATACTTTTATCTAGTATATTTCAGATGAGTTCAACAATGGCGTGGTAAGGACAAGAGGATGTGGAACCCCTTCAAAGTGCTAAGGACAAAGATTGGCAAATGCTCAAGACTTTTTATTTCCATTTTAGTGATCCAAGATCACATTGAGTCCATAGGAAAGCCAATACTATTAAAAGGGGATGAGGTGTTGCTTAATGCTCTACTTGCTCAAAGTGCTTAGTGATATTGCTCCAAAACCCTCAACCACTTTCTCATTTCCACATATGTCCAAAACTCAAAGTCAAACTCGGCCCCGCCGAAATGACCTATCCGGTGCCTGATAACCCACAAGTATATGGGATCGCAATAGTTTTCGAGGGTAGAGTATTCAACCCAAATTTATAGATTCGACACAAGGGGAGCCAAAGAATATTTGAAGGTATTAGCAGCTGAGTTGTCAATTCAACCACACCTGGAGATTAATTATCTACAGCAAAGTGATCGGTAGCAAAGTAGTTTGATAGTTTTGATAGTAGTGACAACAGCAACGATAACAGTAACAGTGATAGCAATAATTTTGTAGCAAGTGTAACAGTGATGATAGCAGTAGTAACTTAGTAGAAACAATATAGGATAAATTCCTAGGTATTGGATCAGTGACTTGTTGGATGAAATTCATCATGAGACAGTTATAACCTAGGGCGATACGGCACTAGCTCCAGTTCATCGATATAATGTAGGCATGCATTCTGTAAATAGTCATACATGCTTTATTAAAATAACTTGCATGACATCTTTTGTCCTACCCTCCCGTGGCAGCGGGGTCCATATTGGAAACTAAGGGATATTAAGGCCTCCTTTTAATAGAGAACCGGAACAAAGCATTAACACATAGTGAATACACGAACTCCTCAAACTACGGTCATCACCGAGAGTAGGCCCGGTTGTTGTCACTCTGGGGTTGCCGGATCATAACACGAAGTAGGTGACTATAACTTGCAAGATCGGATCTAAAACATGGATATAATGATGAATTCATAAATGTTTAGATCTGAGTTCATGGCACCCAGGACCAAAGTGACAAGCATTAAGCATGGCAAAGTCATAACAACATAAATCTAAGAACATGATGAATCTCATCCAACTCCTCACCGACCAGCGAGCCTATGAAGGAATTACTCACTCCCAGTGGGGAGCATCATGGAATTGGTGATGGAGATTGGTTGGTGATGACGAAGAACGAAGATCCCCTCTCTGGAGCCCCAGACGGACTCCAGATCTGCCCTCCCAAGGAAGAACAGGGCTTGGCAGCAGCTCCGTCTCATGGATCACAATAATTCTTTCTCCCCGATTTTTTTTCTGGAAATATGTGATTTTATAGTATCAGGGTGGTAGTCAGCGGGGCCACCAGGTGGGTACAACTCACCTGGGCGCGGCAGGAGAGGGGAGGGTGCGCCCTGGTGGGTTGTCCCCACCCAGGTGCCCCTCTCCGGCAGGTCTTGGCTCCAGAAATTCTTATTATTGATATAAAAAATCCTCGCAAAGTTTCGTTCCATTTCGAGAACTTTTATTTCTGCAGAAAAACAACACCATGGTAGTTCTGCTGAAAACAGCGTCAGTCCGGGGTTAGTTTCATTCAAATCATGCAAATTAGAGTCTAAAACAAGAGGAAAAGCATGAGAAAAAGTAGATACGTTGGAGACATATCAACTCCCCCAAGCTTAAACCTTCGCTTCTCCTCAAGCAATTCAGTTTATAAACTGAAAGTGAGAAAGAAAAACTTTTACGAACTCTTTTGCTCTTGTTTGCATAAATAAGCTTAAACCGCACCCAGGTTTTCATCCAACATTATAACTAACCATGTCGACAATAACTCTTAAAGATTATAATGATTCATATCAATGACATAATCAGCTAGCGAGCAATAATAAGATATCTCAAATAGCAACACGTTGTCAAAACAACCATGATATAATATGACAATAGTGGTATCTCGCTAGCCCTTTCTGAGACCGCAAAACATAAATGCAGAGCACCTCCAAAGTTCAAGCACCGACTAAACATTGTAATTCATGGTAGAAAAGATCCAGTCATGATGCACCCAACATTAGCTACACACAATGCATAAATCATGACAGCTGTGCTCTACTCAGTTTTTGGCGCCTGTTTTTAGAAGGTGGTGATACAACATAAAAGTAAATAGATAGTCCCTTCACAGAGGGAAGCAGTGATTTGTGGAGGTGCCAGAGCTCAATTTTTAAAACAGAGATAAATGATATTTTGAGACATGCACCCTTCTCATTCACTTCACGACCATCAGTTATCAACATCTTCCATGTTAAGCACGCTAGTGGCGGTTCCCAAGCGATAAAAGTAAAGGTTTTGACTCTGTTGGGAGTTTTTGTTTGATTATTTCAGAGATGAACTCTTTTTCATGTTTGTAGTTTGGGACTGGGCATCCCTATTACCGCCCATTTTCTCGTGCGATGGCGAGTGAATAAACACTCGACCAGAGAATAACCCGCTTAGCACGGAAGATATCGACCACCTCCTGTCGTTCCATGAACGATCCAGGCACACAAACAAGATAATTTTTAGAAGTTTTTAGAGGTGGCACATGCAAATTTACTTAGGACGGCAGGGTAATACCATATATAGGTAGGTATGGTGGACTCATCTGGAATAACTTTGGGTTCAAGGTTTTTGATGTACAAGCAGAATTCCCACTTAGTATAGGCGAAGGCTAGCAATTTAGATTGAGAGGCGGCCAGCTAGAGACCAACAACGATCATAACCATGCATTATGCATAAGTAACATTGGACACTAGCATGAGTAAGATATGAGCACCATGAACATAAATATCATAGAGGCCATGTTGGTTTTGATTCAACTACATGCATGAACATGTACCAAGTCAAGCCACTCGAACATTCAGAGGAGGATACCATATCATTGTACTACATTACAATCATTTCAACGCTATGTTGATATCCAAGATAAATCATTATCCACTCCTAGCTACTTATCCATGGCATGAGGAACTATAATCTCTTATTATCATTGCAAACATGTTTAATCATAATGGGCTGAACCCTGGATACTAGGTTAAACATATTTACACAAATAGAACAAGTTGAGTTCATACCAGTTTCTCTTTTCCACGGCCGGTTCATCGAATATCGTCATTATTGCCTTTCACTTGCACGACCGAACAATATGAAAATAATAATAGTGCAAGACTACCGTGGACTAAGCTGGAATCTGCAAACATTTTATTCAACAGGAGAAGACAACGTAAAATGGGCTCTTTATTCGTTCAACAGTTATTCATGTGAGACCCACTCAATATTTTCATCGTGGTCTTCTCCTCGGTAAGACTCGAATAAAAAGAAAAGAAATTCAGAAAAAACACATTGAAATATTTTTGGAGTTTTTGGTTTTCTTCAACAAGAAAAATAAAAAGCAAAAACGAGAAAAACTATTTACACGGGAAAGCTCCCAACAAGCAAAAGAAGAACAAGGAAATCTTTTTGGATTTTCTTTTTAATACTACTACTAAGCATGCATAGAAAGTAAATTACTACAGTTAATTTTTTTGGTCTTTCTAAAGTTTTTCAAACACAAAATAAGAAAGCAAGAAATTAAATCTAAGCATGGATAATACAGTGAAAAAGTGTGAACACCGACAATTAGAATGATATGTAGAGATGAATATAATGTCGGTTAGAAACACGTACTCCCCCAAGCTTAGGCTTTTGGCCCAAGTTGGTAATCGATCAGTAGCCTGGAGGGTAGTAGTCGGCGTGGTAGCTCACAGAGGCTCTTGGTGCGGATGCCACGGCATGCCGCGCCGCCATCACTGCTGTGTTGTGAGCTCGGGTCTCGCTCTCAAGAACAAAATATCTTCCCTTGATGTGATAATCAAAGAGAGAAGGCACATGCAAATATGTGTCCACAACATGTGATTGGTTAAACAACAAATTATAAGTGAAGTTGTCAGCCCTTGCCTTGAGAATCTTATGCTCTTTTAAGGCATCAAAATCTAAATATCGAGTGGGTAGGATAGGATCAAAGGGCAAAGGTGAAACACCCAGCCCTCATGCTAGACGTGTGGCATAAATTCCACCATAGAACCAGCAACTTTTGGCGTTGTGCTGAAGTCTACGTGCAACAATCGCTCCAAGGTTATAATTCCTTTCACCAGTGAGAGCGGTGTGAATGAGGCTCAAGTTTGGCGCACAAAGTATGCTACAGTCTTGCTTGCCTACTATGCATTTCCCGTTAAATAATGCAAAGTACTGAATTGCGGGAAAGTGAATTCTCTTTATTCTTCCTTGTCGCACTCCCCTACTTTCACCGTAAAAAAGGCTAGTCAAGAAAGACTCAAACTCAGCCTTTGGTGGCTCATCAAGAGAACCCTAAAATGGAAGTTTGCAATGGTAAGAAAAATTCCCCAGTGGAATAGTAAATGGTTCATCATAAAGCATAAAAGACACCCTAGACTCACATGGAAAATATTTAAATCCTTTGACAAATGATTCAGTGAGAAGTTGGTGTTGTTCACACTTATTTGAAAGGTAGGGACCGAGACCGGCATTGTGAACATATTGCTCAAATTCCTCCTTGATGCCCACACGCACCAAATATTCATCGCTAGGCCATAAACATGTCTTGGTGGCGGCATCTCGCGTGGAACTTTCACTTGGTTTAACATAGGACCGACGAGCAGAACTTTCACTAGAAGATGCCCCCGAGGATCGTCTCCTCGAAGAACTCCTTCCAAATAGTTTCATCATGTCCGCGTACAATTTTCTGAAAATAAAAATTTTGGAGTGACAAAAATTTGTCAACAAAACTTTATAAAATTGATAGCAACTACTCATAGGGATACATAGAGGCCATAGCAAGCCTTCAAACTACTTAGAACGCTAAGAACTGAACATGTAAGCACATCTACAACAGCACCAAGAGTAGCTAATTATTCAAAGTATAAACCACTAAAACAAAAACTAATTGGACAAATGCTGGAGTTACATACCAAGCAACAATAATCCCCCGAAACAGTTTCAGAAACGGAGCTTCGAGCAAAGAGATCGAAATCTGCGGGTTTGAGCTCAAGAATACGAGAGAGAGAACAATGGGGATTTTTTTTCTGGAGGTGAGTGATGATGTGGGCTAAAGAGATAAGTGAGGGGCCCACGTGGGGACCACAACCCACCAGGGCGCGCCGGGTGGTCCTGGCGCTCCTAGGTGGGTTGTGCCCACCTGGTGCACCTCTCTCTGGTATTATTTGCACCAAAAATTCTTAAATATTCAGAAAAATCGTGTACAATTTTTAGAGCATTCTTAGAACTTTTATTTTTGGCTCATTTTTTTATTGCAGGGAAAATTCAGAAAATAGACAAAACATGGCATTTTATTTTATTTAATAACTAATGAAAACAGAAAACAAAAAGTGGGGACAGAAGGTGGTGCTTACTAAATTCATCAACTTCATACCGTTCAAAAATGTTCCATTAATAAGGTTGATCAGGTCTTATTAACAACCACTTTCGATTAGCATGAAACCAAAGAACTTTCGTAAATCACTAAGTTACCTTAATGGGGATATGCATTTCCCCAACATTAAGTGTTTCATATGATATGAAAAGTGACCTTGCTTTTATTGCAATCAATAACAGCCCCTGCAGTATTCAAGAAGGGTCTACCAAGGATAATCGACATGTTGTCGTCCTCGGGCATCTCAAGTATAAAAAAGTCAGTCAAAATAGTAACATTAGCAACAACAACAGGCACATCCTCGCAGATACCGATAGGTATGGAAGTTGATTTATCAGCCATTTGCAAAGATATTTCAGTAGGTGTGAGTTTATTCAAGTCAAGTCTTTTATATAAAGAGAAATGCATAACACTAACACCAGCTCCTAAATCACACAAAGAAGTTTTCACATAATTCTTTTTGATAGACCAAGGTATAGTTGGTATACCCGAATCTCCAAGTTTTTTAGGTACTCCATCTTTGAAATTATAATTAGCAAGCATAGTGGAGATTTCAGCTTTCAGTATTTTTCTATTATTTGTGATGATGTCTTTCATATACTTTGCATAAGGAGGCATTTTCAAGATATCAGTCAAGCGAGTACGCAAAAAGACTGGCCTCAGCATTGCAGCAAAGCGTTCAAATTCTTCATCATCTTTCTTTCTAGTTGACTTGGGTGGAAAAAGCATAGGTTTTTGAACCCACGGTTCTCCTTCTTTACCGTGTTTTCTAGCAACAAAGTCTCTTTTATCATACCTTTTATTCTTAGGTTGTGGGTTATCAAGATCAACAGGTGGTTCTATCTCAACATTATTATTTAGTTCTTTATCATTATTTGATTGAGTGTCTTCATGAACCTCATCATTGTATTTTTCATTATCACTAGGTGAGTGTTCATTACCAGATTGAGATTCAGCATCAGAGATAGAAGTTTCATTATCATTATCAGGAGGTTTTTCTATTTCAGGTTCAATATAAGTGTGCAAAGTCCTATCATTTTTCTTTTTCTTTTTCTTTATAGAAGGACTAGGTGCACTAGTGTTAGCTCTTTGTGAATCTTGTTCTATTCTTTTTGGGTGTCCCTCAGGGTAGAGTGGTTCCTGAGTCATTTTACCTCCTCTAGTTGCAACTCTAACAACAAAGTCATGCATATTATGATTCATTTCATCAAGCAATTCTCTTTGAGATTTAGCAACTTGTTCTAATTGAGTTTGAACAATAGAAGCATGTTTTCCAACACCTCTAACTTCATTTGAGATTCTAAATAACAAGTCACTCAAGCGAGCAATCATATCAGAGTTGTATTTCAATTGTTTCATAACATTTGCATTGAAGTGATCTTGTTTTCTAATGTAGTTTTCAAACTCATACATGCATTGACTAGGATGCATATTGTGAGGATTATTATTTTCATTGAACTTCATAAGAGAATTTACCTCTACCACCTTAGGCAGTGGTGGTGTATTAAGCCCACGTATTTCTTCAATAGGAGGTAAATTTTCAACATCCTCATCTTTAATACCTTTTTACTTCATAGATTTCTTTGCCTCTTGCATATCTTCAGGACTGAGATATAATATACCCCTCTTCTTCGGAGTGAGTTTAACCGGTGGTTTAGGAATAGTCCAATCATCATAATTTTTCAATATGTTATTTAATAATTCTTCAGCTTGTCCAACAATCTGTTCCCTGAAAACACAACCAGCACAACTATCTAGGAAATCCCTAGAAGCATCGGTTAGTCCATTATAGAAGATATCAAGTATTTCGTTTTTCTTAAGAGGATGATCAGGCAAAGAATTAGGTAACTGGCAAAGCCTCCCCAAGCTTGTGGGAGACTCTCTTCTTTAGTTTGCACAAAGTTAAATATTTCCTATAAGGCAGCTTGTTTCTTATGAGCAGGAAAATATTTTTCAGAGAAGTAATAAATCATATCCTGGGGACTACGCACACAACCAGGGGCAGGAGTATTGTACCAAGCTTTAGCATCACCCTTTAATTAGAAAGGATATAATTTGAGAATAAAGTAGTAGCGAGTTTTCTCATCATGAGTAAAAAGGGTGGCTATATCATTCAACTTAGTAAGAGGCTTAGAGGCAAAGGCTAGGTAATGTAGGACTAAACGTAGACGAAAATATACGAAACAGAGAAGAAAAGAGGCGGATGGGCCTAAAGGCCTTCGGCCGGCCGCACGGCTGCGTTTTTAAAAAAAAATCGGCCTTAAAAAAATAAAAATAAATAAAAAGGCTGACTGGGCCTGGCCCATTTAAGAGAGAGAAAAAAAACAATGGGGCGCCAGAAGCTACTATATTGCACATGTAGCGATAAATAAATATGAGCCGCACGTACAGTTTTTTTTAAATAGAAATAGAAGGAAAACCGAATAACAAAAATAAAATAAAAAATTTATATAGGCATATTATATATCAAAATCTTCAGAAAAAGATTTTCTACGCCATGAACATTTTTATACCATTAAATAAAATACACACAAATTCTAATAATTCCGACAGTGCTCCTGCTCTAATAAGATCCAACAAAAAACATTTTAAAAATATCAAAATGATTTCAAATTTATTTCTCTCCAATTTTCTGTTGTAGGGAATCATGTTACCCTAATTTCCATATATTTTATTTTTGGAGAAAAATAATTTGAATAAAACTCAAATAACTCCAAATTGAAAATAAATTCAAAAGAACTTTTGAATTTAATTCTTTGAAACTCCCAACTCATGTTTCATATAATTTGAAGAAGTCATTTTATCTTCTCTCATGAAAATCATTGAGCTGCATGAAGTTTATGAATTGAAATACTTCCAAATGAAATTCAATTATTTTCAAATACCCTTTCATTTAATTTAAATGGAAGAAGTCATATCATCTTCGCTTAAGGGTTTTGTATTTGAAAATAATTTGAATTCATGGAGATCAGAAAGAAAATATGAAAGTTTGGGAAAGTCCTTTTATTCCCTCTCATTTAACTTTTAAAAAGTTTTGAATTCACTCACTTTCAGACAATCAATCAAATCTATCTATTTATTATAACATTCCAAAATTTAGAATTTTGGGATGTTACAAACCTACCACCCTTAAAATGAATCTCGTCCTCGAGATTCGGAGAGGCTAGAAAGAAATCGGTTAGGTTCGGGGTCTTCAAAATTTCATCACTCGTCTCTGGGGTCTGGGGTGCTACCACCCTTAGAAACATCGTTACGGTCCCATCAATACTCATATACTCCATCCTTATTCTTGACAGGGCCGGTCTTCGCAGATCATAAGGATAATTCCTTCTCTAGCTCTTCCGGCAGCGGCATAACCTTTTCCTCAATTCTTCTGTACTTTTGTCCTGGTAAGGTTATTCCGAGACTGGGTCTTCTTAGCTGACGGGTCTGGCGCCAATACTAATCAACTATCGATATCTCATGGTGGTCAACAATTTATGGTTTCTCCTACAGGAAATGGATCTGGGTTGATCCTCACCGTATAACCTACGGTTGGCAAAAAGCTGCCGTGTACAAGGGAAAAATTCTTATACCATTCTAAGGTTTAACAAGGTTTAATATCATCGTCTCTCTACTATAGGCAAGTCACTCAGATTTACCATCCCATATAGCAAGGCGAAAAATAAGAGTAAGTCGGTATGGTGATCAATCCATCCCGCACCCAAATCATTACCCTGTATATGCTTTAGTGAATCTCGCATTCTAACACTCGGTCATCCTCACAAGCATTGCAGAATTTCTCTTGTCGACGAACCAAGTTCGAATAAATCCATAGATTCTGCAAGCCAAACAACCATCTATAGTTCCTTCACAACTCTCAGGTTTTGCGTAACTCCTATAAGATCGTCTGTCGATAAAATCGTAACTTCTTTCAGGGGTTTTCCTTCAGCAAGAATGTGCTTGCTTCTTGGCAGGTCCTGGGGCCTGTGGGTTATGGCACATCTCATCACTTGTAGTCCTTGAACTTATCATCGGGCAACTGATCATTGTTCCAACTTCCTAGTATTCTTAAATCCATCCAATTGTACTGTCTTCCTTCCTTCTATTGGCACCAAACCAAGACGTGAGTACTCAGACTCATGATGGAGTTTCCATTGATCCATATTTCCGACATCATACCTCCTTTATATCCAATAGTAATTTATCTCTTCATCCTCGTGGGATATCCCTCATACCGGGATAAAAACTTATACTTATGAAGTCCATATTCCACTTCGGGGGACATCATTATCCTTTCCAGGGTCAAGCATCCTTTATAGGGGAATATTGGCCATCTCTGCATGGCACTTCTTCAACTGGGAAACGTGAAACACATCATGAACTCATGACGGTCCTTCAGGTGACTCCAACTTGTTGGCCACTTCTCCCATACGCTCCAAAACTCGGTATGGTCCTACAAATCTCGGGGCTAACTTTCCCTTAACTCTGATTCATTTAACTCCTCGCAGAGGGGGCACACGAAGACATGCTCTGTCTCCAATTTCATAGACTACCTCCTTGCATTTTTTAGTCTGCATAACTCTTCTGCCTGGATTGAGCTACCTTCAGTCTATCTCGAATCAACTTAACATTCTCTTCTGACTCCTTGATCACATTTGGTCCAACAACTGACGATCTCCAACTTCATCCCACATACTCTTGGGGCATCACACATATCGAGACAAAACTCATATTCATTTTGTCCGAAATCCACTCAGTGGAGTATCCTTATCTTTTCCAAGGGTCAACGGTTCTTACAGGGTACTACCACCCTTAAAATGCACGAATCTTCCATAGACCATATTTCTCATATCCTCAGAATGGCCAAAATTCTTCTTCATAGAGTAACAACTCATAAAATCCATATCAGTACCAACGATGCTAACTTTATTCATTCTCAAGTGATTACAATCTCTCGCTTTTCCATTACATGTCTCAACTCAACACCTAAATATAAAAGAAAATGTTCTCACTTCTACTACTCCATTTATTTTGTTGCAAACTCAACTATCTAGCACAAGTTTCCTTCTCCTTGGGGCATTCTCTGGCAAAGTGCCCTGCTCCATTACAACGAAAACATATCACTTCTGACAAGTCTCGAGGTTTCCTTTTTGGGCAACTGTTGAGGTAGTGCCCTGACTCCTTGCACCAGTAACAGGTGATATGACTCAGGTCCTTCCTGGGCTCCAATAGGTTTCTCTTCCTGGACTTTTCCAGTTCAATCAGGGCTTCTATTTCCTGTGCGTCATACTCTACTTCCTCCATCGGGAATTCTACTAGATCCCCATTCAAACAATTTTGGGAGATGTGTCCTTCTTCTCCACATGAATAGCAAGACTTAGTGCAGGGTTTACTCGGGTCCTCTTTAGGTGTGTCCTCCACATTTTCCTTCATCACGGGTTCTTCTAAAATTTCCATAAGGTCTCCTTTCTTTAATTCTTTCTTCTGTTGTACGGTTCTTCGTACCATGGGGTAAATGTGACACTGAGCAGGATAGTGCGTAGTCCCTTCACACAAGAAACAAGTAATCTGCCTAATTGGGCATTCTTCAACTGGGTGACTTCCTTCACAATTAGGGCATTCATCCTTGTGTTCTTTATGGGTGTGTCCTATTTCTCCACAAATCTTGTATGCACAAGGTTTCCTCATATCCTTTCCATAAGGCTTCAACTTCTGAGACACAAGGTGAGATCTTTGCAGAGTCAACTTAAATTCTTTCCAAGTGGTTATTCCTTGCCATCCATTGATGGTTTGGTACATCCTCCACCAAGTAGCAGCACCTCTTTCAAAGCACTGAAGAGCATGCTGGGTCATATCATTTCCAACTATAGGGTTATTCTTCATGTGATCCTCCATGTTCTGAATCCATTGTCCCGTCTCCAATTGACCCATCGGTCCAGAAAATATAAGCTCATCTTCATTCATCCTCTATTGGGTCCATGTGGGTTTGGGGTAAGATAAGAGAGAGGGAGAGGGATACATATAATACAAAAAAAGTTTTGAAAAGACATATTTTATTTGTGGCCGTCGGGAAAAAACATCAAACAAATGACAGCTCACAAACGTCGCATCTAACGTAGGTATATAACAGTGGTTTGGTCTTCTAAAGGTCAATAAATCTTCAAAGTCATCAAACCCATCAAGTCTTATTCATGCCTCCAATGGCTTCTTCCAATCATGCTTGTCCTTTTCTAGTTCTTTGCCAGATCATCTCTATTGACGTGAAGTCTCTCGTGACCCCCTTTAATATTTCTGGAGTTGCATTCCAAACTTCCGGGTTTCAACATCCTTGAGATGAACCATGATCCTGCTGTCCTTCAGTTCTTAACGAATCTCCGGTATCTCAAGGTTTTGCTCCTCCAGCTTGGCTACTTCAGCTCCTTGGTCCTAAGTTCTTCACGGAATGCTTCTTTGTCGAATATAGCTTCCTGCAGGTCCATCTTAAAATCCTTGATGTAATACTCCAGATCATGGTGATACACTAGCTAAGGTTAAAACTTCATCTTTTGCTGACAGATGCTCCATTAGCCTTCTACCATCCAATCCTTCCATGCATATGCATGCTTAACTCAGCACGGTGACAATAGCATAAGCGGGCGATAACATCATGGATAGCCGTGTTTCTGCTCTTGTCATTTCCTCGAGCTATCATTCCATAGTTGATATCTCCTGCCTTAGGGTTTTCCTTGGCAGAACTTTGAGTTTTTAACTCTCCATGCTCCGGTCTTTCTCCGATGCACCTTGATCTCGGGTATTGACAACTTTCATAGTCTGCCAAGTTCCAAAAGGGTAGCCTTCCTAGGTCATACAAATCTGGGAATTCTTCAGAGCCTTCAAATTCTCCTTGTCTTCGGTCTTCAACCGTTGTAGTTTCCATTATTCAGATGCACAGTAAAATCCTCTTCCTTCCGAAGCGGTCTTAGCTGTCCAATATCTTGTACTTCTTGGAGTGGTCTCATTAGTCGAATCCTCGAGTGGTCAAAAGGGAAAAAGGGTATGGTCTCACTAAAGGGATTTTTTGAATAAGCTCAGAAGAGAAGAGAGGTAAAAGGTCTTTTTGAAAGGGAAAGTTGTAGAGAAAAATCTTTGCTATGGGCTTGCCAGTTTCTAGGGTCACGTCCTACAGTCAACATGTGCTCTGATACCATCTTGTAGTGACCTGACCCAAATGGATCAAGTCTCTGTGCTTAAGTGTCATCCTTGGATCGGTATGCTGACACACATAGTACTCCAGGATTTATAACAGAGATAAATCACATGTAAAAAGTAACGTAAATACTATTACCTCAATCCAAATAGCGGAAGTAACAAGGTTGTGGATTCCCATCAACACCAACGGCAAAGTTGAGTGTAGAAATCGTAACCCTAACGTATCACTTACTCGTCGTAAGATTCCTGCAACATGAGACGTTGCAGCCACAAAGGGTCAGTACATTGAATGTACTGGCAAATTCACACCATAGAGAGAAATGATGAACAATGGCTATCACTACATGCATATATGGCTGGTGGAAAAGCTCTATGGTTATTAGGTTTATGCGAAAAGCTAATTTTTCCCTACTGCAAAGGAATAAAATTTATTTAACTATCATGGTGGTTGTTGAACATTGAGAATAGTTGACAGCATTCTCAATCCCAATTAAGTAACATCATTAAACCCAACAAAATTAATTTAAAGTAACATGATGAGATTCACATGATAATCCAAGTACTAGATACTCAAGATGTCCATAACCAGGGACACGGCTAACCATGATTAGTTTATACACTCTGCAGAGGTTTGCGCACTTTTCCCCATAAGACTCGATCTCCTCTGTTGGATTTCTCACACTACAAGGTGTTTGAGAAACGGATGACCGAGACATAGTCTTTCAGAAGCGTTTGCACCTTACGATGGGTAGACCGTACCACCTACAACCCCTACATCTGCTAGTCTACCACTGTAAGAGTTCACACGACTTAATCAACTATGCTAGAGCCCATAATAGCTCGTGGCTGCACACGGAAGTTTCTAGTATGAATAATCTCATGATCCCTTTGAGCCTGGGTGGCGGTCCATGAAAAAACAGGCAATCCTGGTCTACCCAGGTGCCTAGACAGGCAATCCTGGAATAACCAGGTACCTCAATCCACCCAGATGTGTATTTAAGTTGCCACCTTAAGTAAACCATTAATTAACAATCTCACATCGGTCATGGATACTCTCAAAACCCAATCCACGTCTACGAGCATAGCATGGCACTATAAGCATAATGTAATAGTAACTCCCAAGGGTTTGATAACAAACAGGTAATAGGTACTACCTCAACTACTTCCCATCCCACAATTTAATTAGATCCTAATCATGCAATGTTTGAGGATTGATCTAATGCAATAAAACTGGGTATGAAAGGGGGTATGATCAAAGTGTGAACTTGCCTGCAATGTTGATGAAGATGATTCGCACTCAAAACTCTTGATAGCTCTACTCGTCACACTCCGGTCAATCTATCGTAAGCAAGCAATAGTAACCACACATAAGCAATCACTCAAAAGATCAGAAAGATCGAGGAAGACAATTCGGAAAACATCAAAACCAAGCAAATAACTCTTGCAACATAAAACAATTTCTAACAGTACCAAAATTATGTGAATTTGGCCTTATCAGAAAGTTTATGTCAAGAGCTTCGATTTGCAAAAAGAATCAACTCAAACGGAGCTACGAAACTCAAGTTATGATCAAACAAAGTTTGAATTCAAATCTGATCTAATTTAAATTTTAAACTTTTCGAAAACATGTTTGAGTTGGATTACTGGATAGAGGAGATCATAACGAAGAAGTGGGCGTTGGTTTCGTTGGATTTGGACAAACAAGTAAAAAGTTATGGCTATTTGAAAAATCAGGGCCAAACTGTTTTACAGAAGAAAAAATAGCTACGGGCTAGAGTCTAATGTATAAATATGTAGACTAATTAATAATATAATTATTTTATTATATTAGTCTAAAAATAATAAACTACGGAGGTATAAGAAGAAGAAAAAAGATACCTTTATAAGGCAGAGAAAAGATGACTTTGGAAAGAGGAGACAATTTTCAGAAGTCACGCCGGAAAGGAGAAATATATTTTTCTTAAATGAATCTAGTCAAACCAAAATATTGTCTTAATCCGAATCGAATGATTTTTGGAGGCTCTATAGATCTATATTTATTGGTGGAAAAGAGGCTTAGAGGTCAAAGGCTAGGTAATGTGGGACTAAATGTAGACGAAAATATACGAAACAGAGAAGAAAAGAGGCGGATGGGCCTAAAGGCCTTCGGCCGGCCGCACGCGCACGCTGGGGCTGCGTTTTTAAAAAAAAATATCAGGCTTAAAAGAATAAAAATAAATAAAAAGGCTCACTGGGCCTGGCCCATTTAAGAGAGAGAAAAATAACAATGGGGTGCCAGAAGCTACTATATTGCACATGTAAGCGATAAATAAATATGAGCCGCACGTACAGTTTTTTTAGATAGAAATAGAAGGAAAGCCGAATAAAAAATAAAATAAAACTTTTATATAGGCATATTATATATCAGAATTTTCAGAAAAAGATTTTCTACGACATGAACGTTTTTCTACCATTAAATAAAATACACACAAATTCTAATAATTCCGACAGTGCTCCTGCTCTAATAAGATCCAACAAAAAACATTTTAAAAATATCAAAATGATTTCAAATTTATTTCTATCCAATTTTCTGTTGTAGGGAATCATGTTACCCTAATTTTCGTATATTTTATTTTTGGAGAAAAATAATTTGAATAAAACTCAAATAACTCCAAATTGAAAATAAATTCAAAAGAACTTTTGAATTTAATTCTTTGAAACTCCCAACTCATATTTCATATAATTTGAAGAAGTCATTTTATCTTCTCTCATGAAAATCATTGAGCTGCATGAAGTTTATGAATTGAAATATTTCCAAATGAAATTCAATTATTTTCAAATACCCTTTCATTTAATTTAAATGGAAGAAGTCATATCATCTTCGCTCAAGGGTTTTGTATTTGAAAATAATTTGAATTCATGGATATCAGAAAGCAAATATGAAAGTTTGGGAAAGTCCTTTAATTCCCTCTCATTTAACTTTCAAAAAGTTTTGAATTCACTCACTTTCAGACAATCAACCAAATCTATCTATTTATTATAACATTCCAAAATTTAGAATTTTGGGATGTTACAGCACATGGCTGGAAACAATCAACTTGTGTGTTCTAGGGTGCCCCCTGCCCCCGTATATAAAGGAGCAAGGGGGAGGTCGGCCGGCGCGCCAAGGAGAGGGGGCAGTCCTCCTCCTAGTAGGAGTAGGACCCCTTTCCTATTCCAACTAGGAAGGGGGAAGGGGAAAGGAAGGAGAGGGAGAGAGGGAGGAAAGAGGGCCCCCCTCCTTGTCCAATTCGGACTCCCAAGGGGAGCACGGTCAGCCCTAGGCCCCCTCCTCTCTCTCTCACACACAAGGCCCATGTTGGCCCAATAGTTCCCCCGGGGGTTCCGATAACCCCCAGCACTCCGATAAATATCCGGTGACCCCCGAAACTCATTCGGTGTCCGAATATAGTCGTCCAATATATCATTCTTTATGTCTCGACCATTTCGAGACTACTCGTCATGTCTGTGACCACATCCGGGACTCCGAACTATCTTCGGTACATCAAAACACATAAACTCATAATACCGACTGTCATCGAACGTTAAGCGTGCGGACCCTATGGGTTCGAGAACTATGTAGACATGACCGAGACATGTCTCCGGTAAATAACCAATAGAGGAACCTGGACGTTCATATTGGCTCCTACATATTCTACGAAGATCTTTATCGATCAAACCGCATAACAACATATGTTGTTCCCTTTGTCATCGGTATGTTACTTGCCCGAGATTCGATCGTCGGTATCTCAATACCTAGTTCAATCTCCCACTTTATTATTGCCTCTAGGGCATATTTCCTTCAGTCTCCCACTTGCACTAGAGTCAATAATCTAGATTAACAGTAATGATTCTAACACCCATGGAGTCTTGGTGCTGGTCATGTTTTGCTCGTGAGAGAGGCTTAGTCAACGGGTCTGCAACATTCAGATTCATATGTATCTTGCAAATCTCTATGTCTCACTCCTTGACTTGCTCGCGGATGGAATTGAAGTGTCTCTTGATGTGCTTGGTTCTCTTGTGAAATCTGGATTCCTTTGCCAAGGCAATTGCACCACTATTGTCACAAAAGATTTTCATTGGACCCGATGCACTAGGTATGACACCTAGATCGGATATGAACTCCTTCGTCTAGACTCCTTCATTTGCTGCTTCCGGAGCAGCTATGTACTCCGCTTCACACGTAGATCCCACCACGATGCTTTGCTTAGAACTGCACCAACTGACAGCTCCACCGTTTAATATAAACACGTATCCGGTTTGTGACTTAGAGTCATCCGGATCAGTGTTTAAGCTTGCATCGATGTAACCATTTACGACGAGCTCTTTGTCACCTCCATAAACGAGAAACATATCCTTAGTCCTTTTCAGGTATTTCAGGATGTTCTTGACCGTTGTCCAGTGATCCACTCCTGGATTACTTTGGTACCTCCCTGGTAAACTAATAGCAAGGCACACATCAGGTCTGGTACACAGCATTGCATACATGATAGAGCCTATGGCTGAAGCATAGGGAACACCTTTCATTTTCTCTCTATCTTCTGTAGTGATCGGGCATTGAGTCTGACTCAACTTCACACCTTGTAACACAGGAAAGAACCCTTTCTTTGCTTGATCCATTTTGAACTTTTTCTAAACTTTGCCAAGGTATGTGCTTTGTAAAAGTCCAATTAAGCGTCTTGATCTATCTCTATAGATCTTGATGCCCAATATATAAGCAGCTTCACCGAGGCCTTTCATTGAAAAACTCTTGTTCAAGTATCCTTTTATGCTATCCAGAAATTCTATATCATTTCCAATCAACAATATGTCATCCACATATAATATTAGAAATACTACAGAGCTCCCACTCACTTTCTTATAAATACAAGATTCTCCAAAAGTCTGTATAAAACCATATGCTTTGATCACACTATGAAAACGATTATTCCAACTCCGAGATGCTTGCACCAGTCCATAAATGGATCGCTGGAGCTTGCACACTTTGTTAGCATCCTTTGTATCGATAAAACCTTCAGGTTGCACCATATACAACTCTTCTTCCAGAAATCCATTCAGGAATGCAGTCTTTTCATTCATTTGCCAAATTTCATAATCATAAAATGCAGCAATTGCTAACATGATTCGGACGGACTTAAGCATCACTACGGGTGAGAAGGTCTCATCGTAGTCAACTCCTTGAACTTGTCGAAAACCTTTCGCAACAAGTCGAGCTTTGTAGATAGTAACATTACCGTCAGCGCCAGTCTTCTTCTTGAAGATCCATTTATTCTCGATGGCTTGCCTATGATCAGGCAAGTCAACCAAAGTCCACACTTTGTTCCCATACATGGATCTCATCTCAGATTTCATGGCCTCAAGCCATTTCGCAGTATCTGGGCACATCATCGCTTCCTCGTAGTTCGTAGGTTCGTCATGGTCAAGTAACATGACCTCCAGAACAGGATTACCGTACCACTCTGGTGCGGATCTTACTCTGGTTGACCTACGAGGTTCGGTAGTAACTTGATCTGAAGTTACATGATCATTATCATTAGCTTCCTCACTAATTGGTGTAGGAGTCACAGGAACAGATTTCTGTGATGAACTACTTTCCAATAAGGGAGTAGGTACAGTTACCCCATCAAGTTCTACTTTCCTCCCACTCACTTCTTTCGAGAGAAACTCCTTCTCTAGAAAGGATCCATTCTTAGCAACGAATGTCTTGCCTTCGGATCTGTGATAGAAGGTGTACCTAACAGTATCCTTTGGGTATCCTATGAAGACACATTTCTTCGATTTGGGTTCGAGCTTATCAGGTTGAAGCTTTTTCACATAAGCATCGCAGCCCCAAACTTTAAGAAACGACAACTTTGGTTTCTTGCCAAACCACAGTTCATAAGGTGTCATCTCAACGGATTTAGATGGTGCCCTATTTAACGTGAATGCAACCATCTCTAAAGCATAACCCCAAAACGATGGCGGTAAATCAGTAGGAGACATCATAGATTGCACCATATCTAGTAAAGTACAATTATGATGTTTAGACACACCATTACGCTGGGGTCCGGGTGGCGTGAGTTGCGAAACTATTCCGCATTGTTTCAAATAAAGACCAAATTTGTAACTCAAATATTCTCCTCCACGATCAGATCGTAGAAACTTTATTTTCTTGTTACGATGATTTTCCACTTCACTCTGAATTTTTTTGAACTTTTCAAATGTTTCAGACTTATGCTTCATCAAGTAGATATACCCATATCTGCTCAAATCATCTGTGAAGGTGAGAAAATAACGATACCCGCTGCGAGCCTCAACATTCATTGGACCACATACATCAGTATGTATGATTTCCAACAAATCTGTTGCTCACTCACTTGTTCCGGAGAACAGAGTTTTAGTCATCTTGCCCAAGAGGAATGGTTCGCAAGTACCAAGTGATTCATAATCAAGTGATTCCAAAAGTCCATCAGAATGGAGTTTCTTCATGCGCTTTACACCAATATGACCCAAACGGCAGTGCCACAAATAAGTTGCACTATCATTATCAACTCTGCATCTTTTGGCTTCAATATTATGAATATGTGTATCACTACTACCGAGATTCAATAAAAATAGACCACTCTTCAAGGGTGCGTGAACATAAAAGATATTACTCATATAAATAGAACAAGCATTATTCTCTAATTTAAATGAATAACCGTATCGCATAAAACAAGATCCAGATATAATGTTCATGCTTAATGCTAGCACCAAATAACAATTATTCAGGTCTAACTATTCCCGAAGGTAGATGTAGAGGTAGCGTGCCGACTGCGATCACATCGACTTTGGAACCATTTCCCACGCGCATCGTCACCTCGTCCTTAGCCAATCTTCGCTTAATCCATAGTCCCTGTTTCGAGTTGCAAATATTAGCAACAGAACCAGTATCAAATACCCAGGTGCTACTGCGAGCATTAGTAAGGTACACATCAATAACATGTATATCACATATACCTTTGTTCACCTTGCTTTCCTTCCTATCCGCCAAATACTTGGGGTAGTTCCGCTTCCAGTGACCAGTCCCTTTGCAGTAGAAGCACTCAGTCCCAGGCTTAGGTCCAGACTTGGGCTTCTTTACTTGAGCAGCAACTTGCTTGCCGTTCTTCTTGAAGTTCCCCTTCTTCCCTTTACCCTTTTTTCTTGAAACTGGTGGTTTTTTTGACCATCAACACTTGATGCTCCTTCTTGATTTCTACTTCCACAGCCTTTAGCATTGCGAAGAGTTCGGGAATTGTCTTATCCATCCCTTGCATGTTATAGTTCATCACGAAGCTCTTGTAGCTTGGTGGCAGTGATTGAAGAATTCTGTCAATGACACTATCATCAGGAAGATTAACTCCCAGTTGAATCAAGTGATTATTATACCCAGACATTTTGAGTATATGCTCACTGACATAACTATTCTCCTCCATCTTGCAGCTGTAGAACTTATTGGAGACTTCATATCTCTCAATCTGGGCATTTTCTTGAAATATTAACTTCAACTCCTGGAACATCTCATATGCTCCATAACGTTCAAAACATCGTTGAAGTCCCGGTTCTAAGCCGTAAAGCATGGCACATTAAACTATCGAGTAGTCATCAGCTTTGCTCTGCCAGACGTTCATAACATGTGGCGTTGCTCCTGCAGCAGGTTTGGCACCTAGCGGTGCTTCCAGGACGTAATTCTTCTGTGTAGCAATGAGGATAATCCTCAAGTTACGGACCCAGTTCGTGTAGTTTCTACCATCATCTTTGAACTTAGCTTTCTCTAGGAACGCATTAAAATTCAACGGAACAATAGCATGGGCCATCTATCTACAACAAACATAGACATGCAAAATACTATCGGGTAGTAAGTTCATGATAAATTAAAGTTCAATTAAATATATTACTAAAGAACTCCCACTTAGATAGACATCCCTCTAATCATATCAACTAAACCATGTCCGGTCATCACATGATAATCTAAGTTCATGATAATCTAAGTTCATGATAATCTAAGTGATCACGTGATCCATATCAACTAAACCATGTCCGGTCATCACATGAGATGGAGTAGTTTTTAATGGAAAACATCACCATGTTGATCATATCTACTATATGATTCACGCTCGACCTTTCAGTCTCAGTGTTCCGAGGCCATATCTGTATATGCTAGGCTCGTCAAGTTTAACCCGAGTATTCTGCGTGTGCAAAACTAGCTTGCACCCATTGTATGTGAACGTAGAGCTTATCACACCCGATCATCACGTGGTGTCTCGGCATGAAAAACTTTCACAACGGTGCATACTCAGGGAGAACACTTGTACCTTGAAATTTAGTGAGAGATCATCTTATAATGCTACCGTCGAACTAAGCAAAATAAGATGCATAAGGGATAAACATCACATGCAACCAATATAAGTGATATGATATGGCCATCATCATCTTGTGCCTTTGATCTCCATCTCCAAAGCACCATCATGATCACCATTGTCACCGGCGCGACACCTTGATCTCCATTGTAGCATCGTTGTCGTCTCGCCAACTATTGCTTCTACGACTATTGCTACCGCTTAGTGATAAAGTAAAGCAATTACATGGCAATTGCATTTCATACAATAAAGCGACAACCATATGGCTCCTGCCAGTTGTTGATAACTTCGTTACAAAACATGATCATCTCATACAATAAAATTTAGCATCATGTGTTGACCATATCACATCACAACATGCCCTGCAAAAACAAGTTAGACGTCCTCTACTTTGTTTTTGCAAGTTTTACGTGGCTGTTACAGGCTGAGCAAGAATCATTCTTACCTACGCATCAAAACCACAACGATTTTTCATCAAGTATGTGTTGTTTTAACATTCAACAAGGACCAGGCGTAGCCACACTCGATTCAACTAAAGTTGGAGAAACTGACACCCGCTAGCTACCTGTGTGCGAAGCACATCGGTAAAACCAGTCTCGCGTACGCGTACGCGTAATGTCGGTCCGGGCCGCTTCGTCCAACATTACAGCCGAATCAAAGTATGACATGCTGGTAAGCAGTATGACTATTATCGCCCACAACTCACTTGTGTTCTACTCATGCATATAACATCTACGCATAAACCTGGCTTGGATGCCACTGTTGGGGAACGTAGTAATTTCAAAAAAATTCCTATGCACATGCAAGATCATGGTGATGCATAGCAATGAGAGGGGAGAGTGTTGTCTATGTACCCTTGTAGACCGTAAGCGGAAGCGTTATGACAACGCGGTTGATGTAGTCGTACGTCTTCACGATCGACCGATCCTAGTACCGAAAGTATGGCACCTCCGCGATCTGCACACGTTCGGCTCGGTGACGTCCCACGAACTCACGATCCAGCAGAGTGTCGAGGGAGAGCTTCGTCAGCACGACGTCATGATGACGGTGATGATGAAGCTACCGGCACAGGGCTTCGCCTAAGCACTACGACGATATGCCCGAGGTGGATTATGGTGGAGGGGGGCACCGCACACGGCTGGAAACAATCAACTTGTGTGTTCTAGGGTGCCCCCCTGCCCCCGTATATAAAGGAGCAAGGGGGGAGGCTGACCAACCTCGGGGGCGCCAAGGAGAGGGGGGAGTCCTCCTCCTAGTAGGAGTAGGCCTCCCCCTTTCCTAGTCCAACTAGGAAGGGGGAAGGGGAAAGGAAAGAGAGGGAGAGAGGGAGGAAAGAGGGGGCACCGCCACCCCCCTCCTTGTCCAATTCGTACTCCCAAGGGGGGCACGCGGCCAGCCTAGGCCCCCTCCCCTCTCTCTCACAAGGCCCATGTTGGCCCATTAGTTCCCCCGGGGGTTCCGATAACCCCCCGGCACTCCGATAAATATCCGGTGACCCCAGGAACTCATAAGGTGTCCGAATATAGTCGTCCAATATATCAATCTTTATGTCTCGACCATTTCAAGACTCCTCCTAATGTCTGTGATCACATCCGGGACTTCGAACTATCTTCAGTACATGAAAACACATAAACTCATAATACTGATCGTCACTGAACGTTAAGCGTGCGGACCCTATGGGTTCAGGAACTATATAGACATGACCGAGACACGTCTCCGGTCAATAACCAATAGCGGAACCTGGATGTTCATATTGGCTCCTACATATTCTACGAAGATCTTTATCGGTCAAATCGCATAACAACATACATTGTTCCCTTTGTCATCGGTATGTTACTTGCCCGAGATTCGATCGCGGTATCTCAATACCTAGTTCAATCTCGTTACCGACAAGTCTCTTTACTCGTTCCATAATGCATCATCCTGTAACTAACTCATTAGTCACATTGCTTGCAAGGCTGTGATGTGCATTACCGAGAGGGCCCAGAGATACCTCTCCGACAATCGGAGTGACAAATCCTAATCTTGATCTACGCCAACTCAACAAGTACCATCGGAGACACCTGTAAAGCACCTTTATAATCACCCAGTTATGTTGTGACATTTGGTAGCACACAAAGTGTTCCTCCGGTATTCGGGAATTGCATAGTCTCATAGTCATAGGTACATGTATAAGTCATGAAGAAAGCAATAGCAATATACTAAACGATCAAGTGCTAAGCTAACGGAATGGGTCAAGTCAATCACATCATTCTCTAATGATGTGATCCTGTTAATCAAATAACAACTCATGCCTATGGCTAGGAAACTTAACCATCTTTGATTCAACGAGCTAGTCAAGTAGAGGCATACTAGTGACACTATGTTTGTCTATGTATTCACACATGTACTAAGTTTCCGATTAATACAATTCTAGCATGAATAATAAACATTTATCATGATATAAGGAAATATAAATAACAACTTTATTATTGCCTCTAGGGAATATTTCCTTCATACGGAAGAGTGTGCATGCGCGTCACGGTGGAAAAGATGTTCCTGTACTCCGTGAACCTATTGTGGGTGGTGAAAGTGATGAACTCGGAGCCACACCAAAACACCCGGCCGAGGAGGTAGAAGGCATCGAATGTGTTGGTGAAGTGGGCAAGGAGAGCAACCACAACCCGGTTTTGGATGACGTCCTCGACGCGGAACATCGTTCGAGATCCCCTCGGGAGGTGGTGGTAGCCGGGCGCGAGGAAGAACTCAGTGAAGTTCCTTGCGGTCCTCAGCCTTGATATCGCCCACACACGTAGTGTGCGATCAACGTACACGCCGGTAGGGTAGAGCCTCTCCGGCACGGTGGGTGGGTAGCGGTAGGTTGGTCCGGTGTATTGCATGGCTGAGGGATGTGCAGAAGATGGAGAACGGGTCAAAGAGCAAGAAGGGCAGATGGATGAGGGATGGCATAGGAAGAGGGTGGCTTAAATAGCCGTAGTGCTACGTGTTATTTGGTTGTGGCAATAACGGGGTCAAATGTGAAGTTAGTAGCCTGTTTACAAACCCACCGCAGCATCGGGAGTGTACACGCATGGGAAACGGTGGTTTGAAAAGAAGAAGAAAAAGAAGCTAATTGCACGCGTGGGAATCCATGGTCAAACCCTATATTATATGAACAAATGCAAAATGACCCATTTTTTAATAGTTTGTGGCCATTTTGCATGATAAAAATAAATTTAGCCCTTATAAGTTTGGTCATTTTACATTTGTATAGAACAAAAAGAACTAAATTTTCTATGCAATGTCAATTGTTGTGTAATTTCAAACGATGCGAAAAAACAGAGCCAACACGTTCACAAAAAATAGAGCCAGCACGTTCACAAAAAAAACGACACGATTCGACGGCCCAACTAGAGCTTGGTTTCCTTTTGGGCCCAAAACCACCGGTTTTTTTTCGAGGAGTCGGTGGTGGGCGAGCAGCCGAGCACAACCAACAACATCGCCTCTCGCGGATCGCCCCCACGATCCAACGATGCGGAGCCGTCCTTGTGATCCAACGGCCCGGAGCCTGCACGCAGCCTACCCACCAAATTCCTTCTAGAAGACCACATCCAAGGGATGTCGCTTGGCGCCAGGGTATGATCGGACGGCTGACGTTCGAAGCTAGGGTTAGGCGAAACCCACGCGGGGTTTAAAGGGGTTTTGAGCTGGTCAACGGGGTTATGAAAGCTTTGACTGAGCATAACTAATAAAAAAATCAAAAAATATGAAGCCTTCATCGTCCGTTGTTTTATAATACACACTAACGAGGAAAAATAATAAACTTGGTCTATGGTCATTTTCATGAAAAAAACCTAGCTGGCACGATCGAGGTCAAATGAGCACCATTAATTTTAGAAAAATCAAAAAAAATATGAAACCCGCCCATAATGTTGTCTTATGTGACATGTTGGCAACCAAAAATCATAAACTTAGTCTATGGTCATTTTCATGAGAAAACCTTCACACATATGAGCTATCACCTACAAGATTTCATAGAGTTCAAGGAGATGAGGTAGGGTTACCTTCTGTTTTTGAAAAAATTAAAAAAATCAAAAAATCACCAAAGCTTTATTTCAAAGTGAATAAGAAGGATCTGAACTTAGTTTTACATCTTCATATTTTAAATGTGTTTTTTAATAGTTTTTATATTAAAGCATATTTTTCAAAAGAAAATGTAAAAATATGAAGATTAATTCAAAAAATAGTGAGACTTCGAATCTACACTATATAGATTGAATAGGTGTTAATACAAAACATTTGGCTCATTTAGAGTAGGTCCAAACAAACTTGATTACAAATGGGCTGTTTACCCTAGCCTAGGAGCTCATTTGGAGCATATTTCTCAAATTCAAATTTTTGTGACCTCCTCTAAATCACCTCAAATTTTGCACACATGATCTCCTACACAAACATAGATAGTTTGGCAAGGTTTTTTTTTTGCATTTTCTTGAATTTACACAAACATACATAGATAATTTGCTAGTGGGAAAAAGCATGCATTTGATTTGATTAATAAACATGAGACCAATAACATGTGTGATTAGTGAAGCAACACTGAAACAACATGTGTGATCAGTGAAGCAACACTGAAACAACATGTCTGATCAGTGAAGCAACACTGAAACAACATGTGTGATCACCATAGATTCAGTTCACACCATAATTCACAACATCTAAACAGAACTAACCATACACCACAGGCAAATATAAGGACAAACAAATATAGATAGAGTACATTACTAGCATCACCATAGATTCAGTTCACACCATAAACAGCCACATTAAGTTTACCAAAAGTAACCAAACCCAAAGTACCCAAAAGATTAAGATTCAGTTCACAACATCACACCATCACAGCATCACATCATCACATCACTTCATGCCAGAGTCAGGGCCTTCACGAGTGTAGCATGTTGCCCCCTGATCATGTAGTCCTCCCCGCGGATCGATACCTCCTCTGTATGAGACAGAAGGTGATCGAAGCGGCCATCCTTGGGCTTTGGCTTGGTGGTGCAGTAGGGGCAGTGCCACTTCTTGAACTTGCGGTTGTAGAAGGAAGCAACTCCCTTGGCCTTGATCTTCTCCACCTCCTTGGCTGTGAAGGACGCGATGTTGCCCTTGTACACATCATCTCCAGAATCATACTACACACATGAATGAATTGCATTAATACATTATAGATTCATATGCACCATGTCAAAGGAACTAAATGAACAAGGGATAGGCTTACCTCATATTTAGAATCGTCACTAAACGCCCCCTCGTACGGGTCGTAGTCAGCCAACTTCCTCTCCCCCCCCCCCAACAATCATCCTCCTGACTAGTAGCCAATTGAAAATATAGATATGCACACATGACACATTGATCATAGGGCTAATATACTCCCAATATCAGAAATGTTTTAGAAGTGGGGTTTTTTTATTTCTGTGCCCCTTAGCTCTATGCATCCAAAAACCACATCCATCACTAGTATATCAATGTATTAGATTTGTACACACATTGATCAAAAACCCCAATATGACATTCAAATAACACATTGATCATTGTTCATGCACACACATTGAAGAACAGAGCTAATATAACTACATATTGTGGACAAATTTTTATACTAATGAATCAAATAACTTCTTAATCAATGGATTCCATTTGGGCCTATGACATTCAAAACCCCAATCACAGTAGCATTCAAAACAAATCTAATAGGGGACCAATCTAAGGCAACGAATCTGAGTAGCATTAAAAACCCCAATCTGTGAGCACTAAAAACAAATCAAATAAGCATCATAGCATTAAAAAACCCAATATGTTCACAACATCTAGCATTTTTGCAACGAATTTATCCAAATCTAAAAAAAATCTAAAACCCCAATCATTGTAGCACCTAAAATCATAGTTCACAACATAGCATTTTTGCAACGAATTTATCCAATAAACCCTAGTCCAAAAACCCCCGTCCCCCCAACCCATACCATACAGAAAACCCCGGCCCATCCGTCAAACCAACTACTCTAACCATCTATGGATCACAACTAGGGAGCAATTAACTCTACAAGCTAAGCAAGTGCAAATACCTGCTCCTCCACGGCAGGCGGCGCAACGAGGGCATCTGGATGGACTGCGCCGCTTGATGCCTTCACCTTCTGCAGCGATGAGGTGGCCCGCCACATCCGCAGTGGTTGCGAGTTTCCGCGCACCGCCGTGGATGCCGCCGACATCCGCGGTCACCGCGCTTGGACCCTATAGCTCCACCACATCTCCGGCCGCTGCACCGCTGTCGCCACGAGCGTCGTCCATCTGACAGATGGAGGCGATGAAGGTGAGGAAGAGGATGCGGTGGGGGAGAGCGAGATGGTGCGGTGGAGGCAGTGGAGGAGCGAGACGACGCCGGTGGGGGAGAGGAAGACGATGCGGCAGGGAGTGGATTTGGGGGGAAATGGTAGGGGCGATGGAGGTGGTTGCCCTCTTTATATGATGGGACGTTTCGGCCATGTCCATGGACACATGCTACCCCAGGACCGCGGTTTTGCATGCGCCCACGTATACGCGGCCCCACTCATCAACTAACGGTCAAAGGCATTAACTCGACGGCAACGTCCGTTATAACCTGTTCTGAGGGTTTCGGGCAAGGGAGTGGGGAAAAGTGAGCAAAAGTTAACAAAGTGGGGATGAATGAGTAGAGCTAAGGAACCAGGGGCACAGAAATAAAAATCCCATAAAATAAAACCACCATTGTGCTCTAAAAAGGTATAAGTGAAGCACTAGAGCAAAATTATCTAGCTCAAAAGATATAAGTGAAGCACATAGAGTATTTTAATAAATTCCGATTCATGTGTGTCTCTCTCAAAAGGTGTGTACAGCAAGGATGGTTATGGTAAACTAAAAAGCAAAGACTCAAATCATACAAGACGCTCCTAGAAAAACACATATCATGTGGTGAAAAAATATAGCCTCGAGTAAAGTTACCGATAGACGAAGACGAAAGAGGGGATGCCTTCCGGGGCATCCCCAAGCTTAGGCTTTTGGTTGTCCTTGAATTTTACCTTGGGATGCCTTAGGAATCCCCAAGCTTAGGCTTTTTCCACTCCTTGTTCCAAAATCCATCAAATCTTTACCCAAAAACTTGAAAACTTCACAACACAAAACTCAAACAGAAAATCTCATGAGCTCCGTTAGTATAAGAAAACAAATCACCACCTTAAGGTACTGTAATGAACTCATTATTTATTTATATTGGTGTTAAACCTACTGTATTCCAACTTCTCTCTGATTCATACCCCCCGATACTAGCCATAGATTCATCAAAATAAGCAAACAACACACGAAAAACAGAATCTGTCAAGAACAGAACAGACTGTTTAATTTGATTTGTTTGAATAATTATGGAACTCCAAAACTTCTTCAAAACTAAGAAAATCTGGGTAATTTGTATCGTGATCTACTGCAAAAATAATTGGTATTTTATCACGTTCTGGTGAATTTTAACAATTATTTTCGTGAGCGCAAAGTTTCGGTCCTTTTCAGCAAGATCAAACAACTATCATCCAAGAAGATCCTATTGGTTCTTCTTGGCACAAACACTAATTAAAACATAAAACCACATCTAAAAAGAAGCTAGATGAATTATTTATTACTAAACAGGAACAAAAAGCAAGGAACAAAAATAAAATTGGGTTTCCTCCCAACAAGCGCTATCGTTTAACGCCCCTAGCTAGGCATAAAAACAAGAATAGATCTAGGTATTGTCATCTTTGGTATGTATCTTTTTAATGGAGTTATGCTCGGATCCAGGAGGTTCCTTACGTTTTCCTTCATGCTCGGAGATCTTTAGATCTAGAGTATCCAACTGCTTACTGCAAAGTGTAATCAATGTATTCATGCGGTTGAGATTCCCACCAGTATTTTTAAGAGATTCAATAGATTTTTTTCAATTCGCACAATTTCTCTAAGATTTGGGTTCCTTCTTGAGTAAGGTGAAGTCCCTCTTGAGGGGGAAGTACTCCTACTATCCTCTCTACAATTTGATAAGCAATACTAGGATCAACTTCAATAAAATTCCCTTTGACGGCAAAATCAAGGAGTTGTTTATGGGATATGGGTAGCCCGACATAAAAATTGTAAAGTAAAATCTTGAAATCTCCCTCTATAGTGCAACTATGATAAGATTCTACCATCCTATACCAAGCATCTTTTAAGTTTTCTCCTTGTCTTTGTTTGAAGTGAAGGACTTCAAAATCAGGAGACGAAGGAAGGGAGAAAGAGCTAGCCATGGAAGCGAAATAAACGATCTAACACACGGACACACAAGAGGCAAGAGAAAAGAAGCGGACGGAAAAGGGCGAATAAAATGACAAGGGTAAAGTGGGGGAGTGGAAAATGAGAGGAAAATGGCAAATAATGTAATACGAGCCAGAAGAGTTTGTGGTGGGTACTTGGTATGTCTTGACTTGTGCGTAGATCTCCCCGGCAACGGCGCCAGAAATCCTTCTTCCTACCTCTTGAGCATGTGTTGGTTTTCCCTTGATGAGGAAAGGATGATGCAGCAAAGTAGGTAAGTATTTCCCTCAGTTTTTGAGAACCAAGGTATGCTACCTCTTGAGCACTGTGTTGGTTTTCCCTTGAAGAGGAAAGGGTGATGCAGTAAAGCAGCGTAAGTATTTCCCTCAGTTTTTTGGAACCAAGGTATCAATCCAGTAGGAGACCACGCACGAGTCCCTCGCACCTACACAAATAAATAAATCCTCGCAACCAACACGATAAAGGGGTTGTCAATCCCTTCACGATCACTTACGAGAGTGAGATCTGATAGATATGATAAGATAATATTTTTGGTATTTCTATGACAAAGATGCAAAGTAAAATAAAAGGCAATAAAAATAACTAAGTGTTGAAAGATTAATATGATGGAAAATAGACCCGGGGGCCATAGGTTTCACTAGTGGCTTCTCTCAAGAGCATAAGTATTACGGTGGGTGAACAAATTACTGTTGAGCAATTGATAGAATTGAGCATAGTTATGAGAATATCTAGGTATGATGGCATCACGTCCGAGACAAGTAGACCAACTCCTGCCTGCATCTACTACTATTACTCCACACATCGACCGCTATCCAGCATGCATCTAGAGTATTAAGTTCATAAGAACAGAGTAACGCTTTAAGTAAGATGACATGATGTAGAGGGATAAACTCATGCAATATGATATAAACCCCATCTTGTTATCCTCGATGGCAACAATACAATATGTGCCTTGCTGCCCCTACTATCACTGGGAAAGGACACCGCAAGATTGAACCCAAAGCTAAGCACTTCTTCCATTGTAAGAAAGATTAATCTAGTAGGCCAAACCAAACTGATAATTTGAAGAGACTTGCAAAGATAACCAATCATACATAAAAGAATTCAGAGAAGATTCAAATATTCTTCATAGATAAACTTGATCATAAACCCACAATTCATCGGTCTCAACAAACACACCGCAAAAGAAGATTACATCGAATAGATCTCCACGAGAGAGGGGGAGAAAATTGTACTGAGATCCAAAAAGAGAGAAGAAGCCACCTAACTACTCACACATCATTGGAGAGGCTATGGTGTTGATGTAGAAGCCCTCCATGATCGATGCCCCCTTCGACGGAGCTCTGGAAAAGGCCCCAAGATGGGATCTCACGGGTACAGAAGGTTGCGGCGGTGGAATTAGGTTTTTGGCTCCGTTTCTGGTAGTTTGGGGGTACGTAGGTATATATAGGAGGAACAAGTATGTCGGTGGAGCAACATGGGGCCCATGAGGG
>NC_041380.1:265666066-265668998 GCF_002162155.2 Triticum dicoccoides
GGTCCAAGTCCTCTGGATCACGTTCATTCCGAAAATCACGTTCCCGAAGGTTTCATTCCGTTTGGACTCCGTTTAATATTCTTTTTCTGCGAAACTCTGAAATAGGCAAAAAAACAGCAATTCTGGCCTGGGCCTCCGGTTAATAGGTTAGTCCCAAAAATAATATAAAAGTGTATAATAAATCCCATTAATGTCCAAAATAGAATATAATATAGCATGGAACAATAAAAAATTATAGATACGTTGGAGATGTATCAAGCATCCCCAAGTTTAATTCCTGCTCGTCCTCGAGTAGGTAAATGATAAAAACAGAATTTTTGATGTGGAATGCTACTTGGCATAATTTCAATGTAATTCTCTTAACTGTGGTATGAATGTTCAGATCCGAAAGATTCAAGATAAAAGTTTAATATTGACATAAACGTAATAATACTTCAAGCATACTAACTAAGCAATTATTTCCTCTCAAAATAACATGACCAAAGAAATTTCATTCCTACAAAATCATATAGTTTAGTCATGCTCCATTTTCGTCACACAAGAATGCTTGCATCATGCACAACCCCGATGACAAGCCAAGCAATTGTTTCATACTTTAGTAATCTCAAACTTTTCAACCTTCACGCAATACATGAGCGTGATCCATGGATATAACACTATGGTGGAATAGAATATAATGATGGGGGTTATGTGAAGAAGACAAAAAGGGAGAAAGTCTCACATCAACGCGGCTAATCAACGAGCTATGGAGATGCCCATCGATTGATGTTAATGCAAGGAGTAGGGATTGCCATGCAACGGATGCACTAGAGTTATAAATGCATGAAAGCTCAACAAAAGAAACTAAGTGGGTGTGCATCCAACTTGCTTGCTCACGAAGACCTAGGGCATTTGAGGAAGCCCATTGTTGGAATATACAAGCCAAGTTCTATAATGAAAAATTCCCACTAGTATATGAAAGTGACAAAACAAGAGACTCTCTATCATGAAGATCATGGTGCTACTTTGAAGCACAAATGTGGAAAAAGGATAGTAGCATTGTCCCTTTTTTGGGCCTTCTCTTTTTTTGGCCTTTCTCTTTTTTTTATTGGGACAATGCTCTATGAATGATGATCATCACACTTCTATTTATTTACAACTCAATGATTACAACTCGATACTAGAACATAGTATGACTCTATATGAATGCCTCCGGCGGTATACCGGGATAGCAATGAATCAAGAGTGACATGTATGAAAAAATATGGACGGTGGCTTTGCCACAAATACGTTGTCAACTACATGATCATGCAAAGCAATATGAAAATGATGAAAGTGTCATGATAAACGGAACAGTGAAAAGTTGCATGGCAATATATCTCGGAATGGCTATGGGAATGCCATAATAGGTAGGTATGGTGGCTGTTTTGAGGAACATATAAGGAGGTTTATGTGTGAAAGAGCGTATCATACCACGGGGTTTGGATGCACCGGCGAAGTTTTCACCAACTCTCAATGTGAGAAAGGGCAATGCACGGTACCGAAGAGGCTAGCAATGATGGAAGGGTAAGAGTGCGTATGATCCATGGACTCAACATTAGTCATAAAGAACTCACATACTTATTGCAAAAATCTACAAGTCATCAAAAACCAAGCACTACACGCATGCTCCTAGGGGGATAGATTGGTAGGTAAAGACCATTGCTCGTCCCCGACCGCCACTCATAAGGAGGACAATCAAAGAACACCTCATGTTTCAAATTTGTTACATAACGTTTACCATACATGCATGCTACGGGACTTGCAAACTTCAACACAAGTATTTCTCAATTTCACAACTACTCAACTAGCACAACTTTAATATCACTACCTCCGTATCTCAAAACAATCATCAAGCATCAAACTTCTCTTAGCATTCAGCTAACTCATAAGAAAGTTTTTTACTAGTCTTTGAATACCTAACATATTAGGATTAATTTCCCAACTTAAGAAAATTACCATGCTGTTTAAGACTCTCTAAATAATATAAGTGAAGCATTAGAGAATAATAGTTTCTATAAAACAAAATCACTGCCGTGCTCTGAAATATATAAGTGAAGCACTAGAGCAAAAACAATATAACTCAAAAGATACAAGTGAAGCGCATAGAGTATTCTAATAAATTCTGAGTCATATGTGACTCTCTCAAAAGGTGTGTACAGCATGGATGGTTGTGGCAACCTAACAAATAAAGACTCAAATAATACAAGACGCTCCAAGCAAAACACATATCATCTGGTGAATAAAAATATAGCTCCAAGTAAAGTTACCGATGGAAGTAGAAGAAAGAGGGGATGCCTTCCGGGGCATCCCCAAGCTTTGGCTTTTAGGTGTCCTTAGATTATCTTGGGGTGTCATGGGCATCCCAAAGCTTAGGCTCTTTCCACTTCTTGTTCCACAATCCATCAAATCTTTCACCACTACTGGAATCAACTACTTTGCCATCTGCCAGCTCTTTGCCGTCTGCTAGCAGACGGCAACGAAGCTCTTTGCCATCAGCTACCGAAAAAGAAGACGGCAAAGAAATGGCGGACGACAAAACAGGCCTTTGCCATCTGCCAGCTCTTTGCCGTTAGCCAGCAGACCACAAAGATTCTTTGCCGTCAACTGGCTGACGGCAAAGAGAGAGGTGGCCCCCACACCCGGCTCGTTTAGAAAAAACTTAACGTCCCACCTCTTTGCCGCCCGCTAGCAGACGACAAAGAGAGATAAAGGCGGACGGCAAAGAGCGGCGGACGGCAAAGTGCAGTCTAACTAACGGCCCCCACCCCCGCCCGTTACTCTCTCTGCTCTCCCTCTCTCCTCCCCGACGCCCACCAGATCCCCACCCACCGCCACCCCCGCCGCCCGGCGCCGCCCCCGCACCTGCTTGGCCTGTCGCTCCGCCACCCGCCGCCCGGCGCCACCCCCGCCG
>NC_041380.1:265669637-265685091 GCF_002162155.2 Triticum dicoccoides
CCCCGACACGGCACCCCGACCCCGACACGGCACCCCGACACCGACAAGACACCCCGACCCCCGACACCTCCCGAAAAGGTGTTCTTTGGCCTTCCAGAGGCCGACGGGGTCATATATTTGTGAATTATTAGTTAGGTCATATATTTTTCGATTTTGTTATGAAAAACATCATATATAATTGTGTTGATTGGGTAGATTTAAATGTGCAGTTGTTTCATCGCTGCGAGGTTTGGTGTTCGACGACCTCGCCATGCGTTTGACGAGCTCTGCCCCTTCGTTCATGGGTGAGCACAAATGACATGTCCTCCTCCCCCATTAATTATTTGCTTTGTTCCGGTGTTCGTGCCGATGAAACTTGATAGTTAGCTATATATGTGTCTTGAATCATCAGTATGCGTAACCAATATGTGTCTCCCGTTCGAAAGCGTCATAGTCATAAATATGCATGCATTTGCATATTTATAACCTTGATTCTTTCGAATTGTCCAATGCTATCCATGGACAGCCCGAGTATGTGTAGATTGGGTTCGTTTTCCCATATGCTTTGCTCCAGATCCGACGCATAAATTTCGTCAGTGCCTCCCCTGTTATTCTCCGGGTACATATCCTCTCTGTTTATTGCAGAGACGTGTATCAGGAGAACAGTGGGGAGGTGCTGCCAAAATTTTGCGTCGGATCCGGAGCATAGCATGGGAAAATGAACCCAATCTACACATACTCAGGTTGGATTAGGACCTATCATTACCTATTAGAGTGTAGGTTGCATGGATGTAATAAAATTGACAAAGTAGATCAACTGATTAATATATACATGGTGAATTATATATATAATTGTTGTCTGTCCAGTAGCTCTGAAAGTCAAGATGAGTGATCGTGCGTGGATGTATACCGGTCACACTGGTCAGAACAAATGGAGCGCTGAATGGTTCACAAAAACCAAGGGGTTTGTGCAAGCCGCATTTGCAAATGGCCAGAGGAAAACCTGGTGCCCCTGTTTCCGGTGCGGCAATTGGGAAAAGAGGACAGAGGCTGAAATGGGCAAACACCTGCAGAAGAGTGGTTTTACGCCCGATTATACGGTGTGGACATTTCACGGTGAGTCTACCCAACGTGACCGAGCTGAGGTGGATCATCGTCGCACCGACGAGCATGGTACCGGGATGGAAAACATGGTGCAAGACTATGATGCTGCTTGGGATTCGGACGAGGACATGGAGGAATCTACAAAGGCCTTCAATAAAATGTTGGAGTCTTCAAAACGTCCGCTCCACGAGCACACTGAGCTTTGTCAGTTGGATGCCATCTCACAAGTAATGGCTCTGAAGGCTCAGTTCAACTTGGGCAGAGAATGCTACAATGCAATTATGACAGTATTTGGACGCTTTCTACCCAAAGGCCATGTAATGCCTGCAAACCTGTACCAGTCGGACAAAATCCTCCGTGCATTGAAGATGCCGTATGAGAAGATACATGCCTGTGAGAAAGGATGTGCCTTATTTAGGCTTGACTATGCGGACTTGAACTATTGTCCCATTTGCAAGTTTTCTAGGTATATTGTGGTAGACAATGGTATGGGTGAGAAGACACGGACCAAAATCCCCGTTAGTGTTCTTCGGTATATGCCAATCGTACCAAGACTTCAACGTCTTTTCATGGTCGAAGAGACGGCCAGACAGATGACATGGCACAAAACAGGCAAAAGAACCGAACTAGATGCAGATGGGAATCTGATGATGGTACACACATCGGATGGTGTTGCGTGGAAAAAGTTTGATGAATAACATGCTGACAAAGCGGCAGATCCGAGGCATCCTCGAGTCGGCATCAGCACGGATGGGTTCAGTGTGTTTGGTGTGATGGCAGCCCAGTACAGTTGTTGGCCCGTATTTGTCTTTCCACTCAATCTCCCCCCGGACAGATTATGCAAAGAAAGAACATTTTCCCGACGTTGATAATTCCAGGGCCCAACTATCCGGGGGAAATATGAATGTGTACATGCAGCCGCTTAAGGACGAATTGCAAGAAACCTGGGATAATGGGTTCAAGACATACGATGCCTATAGCAAACAGAACTTCATAATGCGTGTCTGGTACATGTACTCGACGCATGACTTGCCGGCGTATGCGATATTCGTTGGCTGGTGTGTGCATGGAAGGTTCCCGTGCCCCACATGCAAGGGAGCACTTAAGTTTCGTTGGCTTCAGGCCCGTCACAAGTTTTCTTGCTTCGACATGCATAGACAGTTCCTGGATCCTCGCCATAAGTTCAGGAAAGACAAGAAGAACTTCATCAGAGGTAGAGTTGTCAAAAACTCTGCACCACCTGCGTTGACAGGCCAACAGACCCTGGATCAGTTAAACGCTCTCGAGCCAGCTCCAGAGGGTCCAGGGTACTTCAAGGGGTATAATTCTAAGCACGCCTGGACTCACAAAACATGCTTATGCGATCTGCCTTACTTCAAAGACCTCCTTACTTATGTCAAAAATTACATAATTAGCTTAGTTAGCTCATAAACGATCCATTTTACCTAAGTTAGCTCTAAAATGACCCATTTTACCTTAGTTAGCTTATAAATGATCCAGTTTATCCAAGTTAGCTCTAAAATGACCCATTTTACCTAGATTAGCTCCTAAATGATCCATTTTACCTATGTTAGCTTTAAAATGACCCATTTCACCTAGGTTAGCTCCAAAATGACCCATCTTACCTAGGTTAGCTCCAAAATGACCCATCACACCTAGGTTAGCTCCAAAATGATCCATCACACCTAGGTTAGCTCTAAAATGATGCTTTTTTACTAAGTTAGCTCATAAACGATCCATTTCAACTAAGTTAGCTCATAATCGATCCATTTCACCTTAGTTAGCTCAAAAACGATCCATTTCTCCTTAGTTAGGTCATAAACGACCCATTTCAACTAAGTTAGCTCATAAACGATCCATTTCACCTAAGTTAGCTAAAAAATGATCCATTTCACCTTAGTTAGCTCAAAAACGATCCATTTCACTTTAGTTAGCTCATAAACGACCCATTTCAACTAAGTTAGCTCATAAATGATCCATTTCACCTAAGTTAGCTCAAAACGATCCATTTCGACTTAGTTAGCTCAAAAACGATCCATTTCACCTTAGTTAAGTTATAAATGACCCATTTCAACTAAGTTAGCTCATAAATGATCCATTTCACCTTAGTTAGCTCATAAACGACCCATTTCAACTTAGTTAGCTCATATATGATCCATTTCACCTAAGTTAGCTCATAAATGACATATACTTCTTATTCTAGTCTTCTTCTTGTTCTAGTCTTCTTCTTCTAGTCACCTATTTCTAACTTTCTTATTTGCCATTTTGCAGATTTTTCACTTCATGGAAGCTAGCTTGCTATGATGGAGTGCTTGTTTTTTCTTTGCTGAAACTTTGCATTGTATCTAGCTTGCTATGATGGAACTTCCTATCTTGATAAACTTTGCATTGTAATATGTATATGGATGGAACAATGTGTATGGATGGAACTTGATGGAACTTGCTTATGTATGAATGGATGAAACTTAATTATGTGCTGGATATGTGATATGTTTGCTGTTAAATAGCCCTGTGAAATATATCTATATATGTCATATATATTTGTTGTGAAAATTGTTGGATTCAAAAAAAAACAACAAAAAAGAGCCAATATGCAGGCTCTTTGCCGTCTGCCACCGATGGCAACGGGCTCTTTGCCGTCAGCCGCGGATGGCAAAGAAGCCACGTGGCAGCCAACTGTGCTTCCTGGGAGTTGACCCATTTGGTCAGTTTGCCTACAGTGGCAGACGGCAAAGAGTGAACAATTTTGCCGTCAGCGGCGGACGGCAAAGGCCTGTCGCGTAGTGACGTCTAGCTGACATCATACGACGGACGGCAAAGGCAGGACAAATTTTGCCGTCAGCAACGGACGGCAAAGGCCTGCCGTTAGCCACCTAACGGACTAACATCGCATTTTTTGACGTCTGCTTTCTTTGCTGTCTGCTGCTGATGGCAAAGGCCCCTTTGCCGTCAGCCACATAAAGCGGACGACAAAGTAGCTGTTTGCCGGACCTTACTTTGCCGGAAGCTGTTGCCGTCCGCGGTGGACGGCAAAGGTCTTTGCCGTCCACCGCGGCAGACGGCAAAGTAGCCGATTCCTATAGTGCACCCAAAACTTGAAAACTTCACAACACAAAACTCAGCAGAAAATCTCGTGAACTCCGTTAGTGAAAGAAAACAAAACACCACTTCAAGGTACTGTAATGAACTCATTCTTTATTTATATTTGTGTTAAGCATACTGTATTCCAACTTCTCTATGGTTTATAAACTATTTTACTAGCCATAGATTCATCAAAATAAGCAAACAACACACGAAAAACAGAATCTGTCAAAAACAGAACAGTCTGTAGTAATCTGTAACTAACGCAAACTTCTGGAACTCCAAAAAATCAGCCAAAATAGGAAGACCTAGACAATTTGTTTATTGATCAGCAGCAATTTAAATCAGTATTTTATCACGTTCTGGTGATTTTTAAAAATTATTTTCGTGAACAGAAAGTTTCTGGAAATTTCTGCAAGATCAAATAACTATCATCCAAGAAGATCCTATAAGTTAAACTTGGCACAAACACTAACTAAAACATAAAAACACATCTAACCAGAGGCTAGATCAAATACTTATTCCTAAACAGAAGCAAAAAGCAAAAAACTAAAAATAAAATTGGGTTGCCTCCCAACAACCGCTATAGTTTAACGCCCCTAGCTAGGCATTGATAATTTCGATGATGCTCACATGAAGACAAGAATTGAAGCACAAAGAGAGCATCATAAAGCATACGAAAAACACATGTAATTCTAACATACTTCCTATGCATAGGCATCTTATAGGCAAACAAATTATCATAAGAAGCAAAAACTAGCATATGCAAGGAAGAGGAAAGAAACAATAGCAATCTCAACATACCGAGAGGTAATTTAGCAACATGAAAATTTCTACAACCATATTTTCCTCTCTCATAATAATTAGAGGTAGGATCACAAGCAAATTCAACAATATAGCTATCACAAAACATATTCTTAACACGATCCACATGTATGCAAAGTTGACACTCTTCCAAAATAGTGGGATTAATATTAACTAAAGTCATGACCTCTCCAAACCCACTTTTATCAAAAACTTCAAAAGATTGAACATTCTCCCAATATGTAGGATCTAAACTTCACACTCTTCCAAACCCACTTTCAATATTATTGCAAACATTATTATCAATCTCATATTCATCATGGGCTTAAATAAATTTTCAAGATCATAAGAAGAATCACCCCAATCATGATCATTGCAACAAGTCGTGGACATAGCAAAACTAGCATCCCCAAGCTTACGGTTTTGCATATTATTAGCATAATTTACATCAATAGAATTTATGATAAAATCATTGCAATCATGCTTTTTATTCAAAGATCTATCGTGAATCGCTTCATAAAGTACTTCACAATTTTCAGATTCACGAATTTCAAGCAAAACCTCATAAAGATAATCTAGTGCAATCAACTCACTAGCAATAGGTTCATCATAATTGGATCTCTTAAAGAGATTAGCGAGTGGATGAGGATCCATAAACTCTTAATAAGCAAAGATGCAAGCAAAAAGAAGGCACAAGGTAACACAAGATTGAACGGAGGAAGGGTGAATAAAACGGCAAAGGTGAAGTGGGGGAGAGGAAAATGAGAGGCAAATGGCAAATAATGTAATGCAAGAGATAAGGGTTTGTGATGGGTACTTGGTATGTCGACTTTTGCGTAGACTCCCCGGCAACGGCGCCAGAAATCCTTCTTGCTACCTATTGAGCACTGCGTTGGTTTTCCCTTGAAGAGGAAAGGGTGATGCAGTAAAGCAACATAAGTATTTCCCTCAGTTTTTGAGAACCAAGGTATCAATCCAGTAGGAGACCATGCACGAGTCCCTCACACGTACACAAACAAATAAATCCTTGCAACCAACGCGATAAAGGGGTTGTCAATCCCTTCACGGTCACTTACGAGAGTGAATCTGATAGATATGATAAGATAATATTTTTGGTATTTTTATGATAAAGATGCAAAGTAAAATAAAAGGCAACAAAAATAACTAAGTGTTGAAAGATTAATATGATGGAAAATAGATCCGGGGCCATAGGTTTCACTAGTGGCTTCTCTGAAGAGCATAAGTATTACAGTGGGTGAACAAATTACTGTTGAGCAATTGATAGAATTGAGCATAATTATGAGAATATCTAGGTATGATCATGTATATAGGCATCATGTCCGAGACAAGTAGACCGACTCCTGCCTGCATCTACTACTATTACTCCACACATCGACCGCTATCCAGCATGCATCTAGAGTATTAAGTTCATAAGAACAGAGTAATGCTTTAAGTAAGATGACATGACTTAGAGGGATAAACTCATGCAATATGATATAAACCCCTTCTTGTTATCCTCGATGGCAACAATACAATACGTGCCTTGCTGCCCCTACTGTCACTGGGAAAGGACATCGCAAGATTGGACCCAAAGCTAAGCCCTTCTCCCATTGCAAGAAAGATCAATCTAGTAGGCCAAACCAAACCGATAATTCAAAGAGACTTGCAAAGATAACCAATCATACATAAAAGAATTCAGAGAAGATTCAAATATTGTTCATAGATAAACTTGATCATAAACCCGCAATTCATCGGTCTCAACAAACACACCGCAAAAGAAGATTACATCGAATAGATCTCCATGAGAGAGGGGGAGAACATTGTATTGAGATCCAAAAAGAGAGAAGAAGTCATCTAGCTAATAACTATGGACCCGAAGGTCTGAGGTAAACTACTCACACATCATCGGAGAGGCTATGGTGTTGATGTAGAAGCCCTCCGTGATCGATGCCCCCTCCGGCGGAGCTCCGGAAAAGGCCCCAAGATGGGATCTCACGGGCACAGAAGGTTGCGGCGGTGGAATTAGGTTTTTGGCTCCGTTTCTGGTAGTTTGGGGGTATGTAGGTATATATAGGAGGAAGAAATACACCGGTGGAGCAACATGGGGCCCACGAGGGTGGAGGGCGCGCCTGGGGGGGTAGGCACGCCCCCCTATCACGTTCGTTCCGAAAATCACGTTCCCGAAGGTTTCATTCCGTTTGGACTCCGTTTGATATTCTTTTTGTGGGAAACTCTGAAATAGGCAAAAAAACAACAATTCTGGGCTGGGCCTCCGGTTAATAGGTTAGTCCCAAAAATAATATAAAAGTGTATAATAAAGCCCATTAATATCTAAAACAGAATATAATATAGCATGGAACAATAAAAAATTATAGATACGTTGTAGACGTATCAAGGTATCAATCCAGTAAGAGACTACACGCAAATCGCCTAGTACCTGCACAAACAATCAAGAACCTTGCAACCAATGCAATAAAGGGGTTGTCAATCCCTTCAGGCCACTTGCAAAAGTGAGATCTAATAAAGATAATAAGATAAATATTCTTGGTATTTTTGTGGTATAGATTGGAAAATAAAGATTGCAAAGTAAATAGTAAACTAGAATTGTAGATTGGAAACTTATATGATATAGAGTAGACCCGGGGGCCATAGGTTTCACGAGTGGCTTCTCTCAAGATAGCATGTATTATGGTGGGTGAACAAATTACTGCCGAGCAATTGATATAAAAGCGCATAATTATGAGAATATCTAGGCATGATCATGAATATAGGCATCACGTCCGTGTCAAGTAGACCGAAACGATTCTCCATCTACTACTATTACTCCACACAATGACCACTATACAGCATGCATCTAGAGTATTAAGTTCATAAGAACAGAGTAACACATTAGGCAAGATGACATGATGTAGAGGGATAAACTCAAGCAATATGATATAAACCCCATTATCCTCGATGGCAACAATACAATACGTGTCGGTTCCCTTTCTGTCATTGAGATCGAGCACCGCAAGATTGAACCCAAAGCTAAGCACTTCTCCCATTGCAAGAAAGATCAATCTAGTAGGCCAAACCAAACTGATAATTCGAAGAGACTTGGAAAGATATTAAATCACGCATATAAGAATTCAGAGAAGAATCAAATATTGTTAATAGATAATCTTGATCATAAACCCACAATTCACCATATCTTGACAAACACACCGCAAAAAGTATTACATCGAATAGATCTCCAAGAACATCAAGGAGAACTTTGTATTGAGAACCAGAGAGAGAGAAGAATCCATCTAGATAATAACTATGGACCCAAAGGTCTGTGGTAAACTACTCACACATCATCGGAGAGGCTATAGTGTTGATGTAGAAGCCCTCCGTGATCGAATCCCCCTCCGGCAGATCACCGGAAAAGGCCCCAAGATGGGATCTCATGGGTACAGAAGGTTGCGGTGGTGGAAAAGTGGTTTCGTGGCTCCCCTGGATGATTTTAGGGTATAAGAGTATATATATATATATATATATATATATATATATATATATATATATATATATATAGGCGAAAGAAGTAGGTATGTGGAGCTACGAGGGGCCCACAAGGGTGGGGGCGCGCCTACCCCCTGAGCGCGCCCTCCTAACTCGTGGCTGCCTCGTTGCTTCCTTGACTTCCACTCCAAGTCTCCTGGATTGCGTTTGTTCCAAAAAAGATCCTCGCGAAGGTTTCGTTCCGTTTGGATTCCGTTTGATATTCCTTTTTTGCGAAACACTGAAATAGGCAAAAGAAACAGCAATTTGCGCTGGGCCTTCTGTTAATAGGTTAGTCCAAAAAATAATATAAAAGAGGATAGTAAAGCCCATTAAACATCCAAAACAAATAATATAATAGCATGGAACAATAAAAAATTATAAATACGTTGGAGACGTATCATGATCCCGGGACCCCTCCTGCATGGCCACCCTTGGGGCGCGGGAGGCGTGTCGAGGGCTCCTCCACTGGTCTTCGCTGGTGGCTGGGCGGCCTCAGCATCGGCTTCATCTTCGAGCGGCGATGCCATGCTGCCCAACGCCTTCACAAAGGCCTGGGAAATGTCCGGGGAAGCGCCTGCCATCGGCCCCTTGCCAGAGGCAGGTGACCCACTCCGCGCCTCTCCTACAGCCCCCGACGCAGAGGAAGGTCTCAGCCGCGCACTAGAGCTTGCGCGCGGGCGCAACACGGTCTGCCATGACCTCTTCTAGGAAGCAATGGGCGCGCTGAGTCGGCTCTGAGGGGAGCTTGTCGATGTCGACACCTGCCTCGAGGCGGAGGGCCTCCGCCTGGCGCATGAGTGGCACCAGCTGAAGGTCGCCATCAACCTTGGGCACCTTCAGCATGAGCGCGCCCGTGCAGACGCCGCGATATCCCTCGCCACTTCCCGCGAGGCTTGCGCCCGTGCCTTGGAAGAAGCCAAGGCTGCCGATTGCGGTCGTGAGGCGGCCGAGGAGTGGGAGAGGGAGCTTCAAGCTTCAAACTCCACCCCCGAGCGGCAGATCCAGGCACGCAGGGCCGCCCTGGCGGCACCGCCGAGCGAGGACCCCTCCGATGAGAAGGAGGTCCAGGAGCGTGAAGACGCGCTGGCACTTGAGGTCTTGGAGCATAGCCTGGATCTCGAGCGATTAGAGGTGAGGGAGCGCCAGGCAGCCGTGACTGAGGATGCCATCGCCGCTCGGGAGGCCAGGATCTTGCAGGAGGTTGGCCAAAGGGTGGAAGAGATTCGCGTGGCTCTCACCAATGAGCACCGCCAGAAGTTGGAGCTTCAGAAGACCCGCTTCCAATTGCAGCAGGCCGAGCTTGAGGGCATGTAACGCCCTCGATGCAGCTATATCTCCCACGTGTCGAAGCACGACTTAAGGCATAACCGCATTGAAAGCAATGTCGCAAGTGAGGTAATCTTCACACAACCCATGTAATACATAAGGGAAAGAGATACATAGTTGGCTTACAATCGCCACTTCACACAATTACATGAATAAAGCATTACAACATCCAAATACAATCAAGGTCCGACTACGGAACCAAAATAAAAGAAGAACCCCAAATGCGACAAGGTCCCCGATCGACCCTAACTGGGCTCCACTACTGGTCAACTAGAACGAAACAACACAAAGGACAAGATCTTCATCGGGCTCCTCCTGAGCTTGGTTGCGTCATCTGCACGGACCCATCGGCACTTGCAAGCTGGTTTTGGAAGTATCTGTGAGTCACGGGGACTCAGCAATCTCGCACCCTCGCGATCAAGACTATTTAAGCTTATGGGTAAGGTAAAGGTATGAGGTGGAGCTGCACCAAGCGACTAGCATATTTGGTGGCTAACAACGCAAATGAGAGCGAGAAGAGAAGGCAAAAGCACGGTCGAGAACTATGATCAAGAAGTGATCCTAGAACAACCTATCTCAAACATAACTCCAACACCGTGTTCACTTCCCGGACTCCGCCGGAAAGAGACCATCACGGTAACACACGCGGTTGATGCATTTTAATTAAGGTCAACTTCAGGTTTTCTACAACCGGACATTAACAAATTCCCATCTGCCCATAACCACGGGCACGGCTTTTGAAAGTTCATATCCCTACAGGGTGTCCCAACTTAGCCCATGACAAGCTCTCACGGTCAACGAAGGATATACCTTCTCTCGAGACATTCCGATCAGACTCGGCATCCCGGTTCTACAAGACAACTTCGACAAGTTAAAACCAATCTAGCAACACCGCCCGAATGTGCCGACAAATCCCGATAGGAGCTGCACATATCTCGTTCTCAGGGCACACTCAGATAGGTCAATCTACGAGTAAAACCAAACCTCGAGTTTCCCCGAGGTGGCCCCGCAGGCTGCCCGTTTCGGACCAACACTCAGAGGAGCACTGGCCCGGGGGGGGGGGTTAAAATAATGATGACCCTTGAGTCTGCAGAACCCAAGGGAAAGAAAAAGGCTAGGTGGCGAATGGTAAACCAATGTTGGGCATTGTTGGAGGAGTTATATTCAAGGCGAGCCGTCAAGGGGTTCCCATTATTACCCAACCGCGTAAGGAACGCAAAATCCGGGAACATAACACCGATATGACGGAAACTAGGACGGCAAGAGTGGAACAAAACACTAGGCATAAGGCCGAGCCTTCCACCCTTTACCAAGTATATAGATGCATTAATTAAATAAGATATGTTGTGATATCCCAACAAGTAAACATGTTCCAACAAGGAACAACATCTCCATGTTCCAACAAGGAACAAACTTCAATCTTCACCTGCAACTAACAACGCTATAAGAGGGGCTGAGCAAAGCGGTAACATAGCCAATCAAAGGTTTGCTAGGACAAGGTGGGTTAGCGGCTTGGCTCAACAATATAGGAGGCATGATAAGCAAGTGGTAGGTATCGCAACATAGGCATAGCAAAAGAGCGAGCAACTAGCAAGCAAAGATAGAAATGATTTCGAGGGTATGGTCATCTTGCCTGAGATCCCGCAAGGAAGAAGAACGAGTCCATGAAGAAGACAAACAGACATAGTCGAATGGATCCTCACAACTCCGGAACGAAACCGAAGCTAACGCGAGAAGCAACCCGGAAAGAAGAAAAACAACATAGTAAACAAACATCACATAAGCATGGCACGATGCACAACCAAGTATGATGCATGTCCGGTTTAAATATGCATGGCATGGCAAAGTGCACAAACAATCCTACAAATTAAGTGGAGCTCAATGTGCAACGACTTGCATATTGACGGAACACCACATCAATTATTTAGTTCGATCTCGTTTATGTACCCAACAATATTAAGTGTTGTTAAACATGGTAAGAGGTGAAGAAAAACAAAACTACACCATCTAAACAATTTAAATGGGGTCGGACATAACAAATAACGAATCCTGTAAATCCCCATATGCATTTATCAATTTGGTGCAACAACAATTTAAACATTTTAATTGTTGTTATCATGATGCGGATGACATGAACAAGTTTATGCAATTTTAAGAAAATGTTGACATGAAAAGATATGAGGCATTTGTCATCGTGGCGGAAAGAAAGGGTGCCACAACGACGATAACGAAAACGGTGCCACGGCAACGTTCTGTTTCCGGAAACTCGATTGAGACATCGGTGCAAAGAAAGTGACGGGAGTGTGTCATGCAAGAATGGTGGGGTGATCTCGGATACCGAGTTCCCAAATGTCGGTGGCAGGCAAAAGAGGGGCAATGTGCACCGATAGTTCAGACTCGAGGCAAAACAAGTGTGCATCTCATACAACATGCATTCATTCGTTCACGGGCGTCGTCTCGAGGTTATACCTTCAAAGCATGCAAACGGAACGGTTCTCATTCGATGCCAAGTAGAGGAAGTATACATTCTCGGGGCGTGGTGGAAGTAGGGAGTACACGACGACGGTAGAGGTACTCGCGACGGTAGTGGTACACGTTTTCGTAGAAGGACTTGACGAATCCGAGTCACTTGGGGTCAACGGTAGTCGTTCACGTTTTGAGGAGGAAGTAGAGGTTCTCGTGATCTCGGCGACGGTAGTTGTTCACGACGGTAGTGGAACTTGACGAATTCGATGCCTCCGGACGTAGTGGTACATGTTCGGTTTTCTTCGGAGAGGTACATGGCGTTCTTCGGTCATAGGTACTTGACGTTTTGCTACCCGGGTCTTCGGTGACGGTCGTTGTACACATAACGTTGGGGTACTTATCGGTTGGGTCTTGATGGAGTAGATGTACATGTTGTCGGGGCTTGTCGCATCACCGGGTGTAGTCGTACACTTGTCAGAAAAGATGGCACATCCAAAACGAAGCAACACCAACAAGGCCTCGGGTCTTGGCGAGGCGGACAGCAGGTCGCGTGGCCCACGAACGAACAGCGAGGGCGAGGAGGCAGCCCTAGGCGCGGTCGATGCGGGCATCCTCGCTACACTCCTGAACCTGCTCGATGCAGAGAGCTTCGGGACGGCGCCTGCAGCTGCAGGAAGGCGATGGGGCCGGCGCCAGGAGGAGGTGGGCGTCTGGCATGCAGGCGACGAACAGAGGAGGCGAAACCACAGACGCAGGGAGCCGTGCGTGGCAAGGAGCGCTCGGGCGCTGCCCGAATCTCGGGGAGCCTTGACCAGAGGAGGACGCAGGGCTGCCGGACCTGCAGCTACTGCTGCCAGAGGCTCGAAGCTCCGCGGCAGCGGCCATGGCGAGCGGGAGGAGGAGCTGCAGGGGCGGCTGGAGATAGATGTGGTGGCGCCATGGCTGCAACTGGGGCAGGGGCGACGGGGAATGGACGGAGGAGGTGGGCTCGCTGTTGGTGACGTGCTGGTGGTTCTCCGGCGACGAGGTGCGCCGGGGCGGTGCTGCTGCCATCTGCAGGTGCTAGTCATCGGCGGCGTCCGGTAGAGGAAGGGCTCGCTGGAGGCGCCGTTGGTGCAGGGCGGCGGCCTGCAGCGCCTGGCGGAGGAGGAGAAACTGCAGGGGCGCCGGGGCTACAAGGCGAGGAGGAGGCCATGGCAAGGAGGCGCGGCGGCGTGGTGGATAAGGGCCGGCGACAAGGCAAGGAGACGCAGGGAGCCTGCGAGGGAGGAGAGGGAGAAGAGCACAGGGAGATGCGTGCGTCGAGAGAATGGAGATGGAGATCGAACGTGGCTCTCTGGCGGCGGGGTGGAGACGAGGGAGAGGGAGAGATCGACAGGAGGGGGGTCGGGCTAGGTTTTGACAGCATATGGGCCTAGTGGATGCGGCTGCACAAGGCCCAAGTGGCCTAGGGAGGCCGGCCTGGTAGGTTGCGATAGTTGGGAGGCCCAGCTGGCTCATGGGCTTTCTTCCCCCTCTCTTACTCTTTTCAAAACAGAAGATAAAGAGAAAGAAAAGGGAAGAAAAGAAAAGGGTATAGAAAGAGTTTGGGCACGGGGATAATTTTCCCGCACTCGCAAAAATGTGTATAATCCAAGAAAAATGGAGTGACCATTTTTCAAAGTTTAAGTTCAAACTCATTTGATTTGAATTCAAATGGTTCGAATAGGAAGCGAGGGTTAGGAAGGTCCAAAAATATTCGGATTTTTGGTGGGGCACCGGAATAAGATGAACGAATATATGACAAGGTTGGAGTCCAAGACTTAATATAACAAAGGCATTGGGATATTATGCAAGTGTGTTATGGTGAATTTAAAATTAAAGAAATATTGAATATAGCTCCCTACTATCGGGAGGATATGTTATAAAGAGAAGTCACTCTTCCCTCGATTTAAATGGAATCGGAGATCCATGCCATTTAATTTAGTTGAGTTTTTAAAACGGGTTGCATGATGACATGATGCAATGCACATGATGCAATGATGAATGCAACGAACCAAACAAAACACCAACGAAACTCGGAACCCAAGGAAGGTATCTGAAGCTCCGGTCTTGGGGCGTTACAGGGCAGAACCTCCGCCCTCAGGACGAAACTAGCCGAGGCAGAGCAACGCGAGAGGGCCGCAAAGGAGGCTCAGGCCTCTGCCCAAGCCGACTTGGGCTCCACTCAGGACGACCTGTCCTCACTCCAGCAGCAGGTTGAGGCCGTCACGTCCCTCGCGGAGCAGACCAAGAACAAGGCGTGCCTCCATCGGACGATGCAGCGCGAGCGTTCCTTGATGCTCAAGGACCTCAGGGTTAGGGCCAACCGGGCTTTGGACACCATCTCCGAGGAGAGCGTCACTCACCCACACGAGGATGATGACGCCCGCCACCTCCGCTTCTTCACATAGATCGTGACCCGTCTGGAGGATAGGGCCATGAGGGCTCGCCAGTTCGTCGAAGAGAGAAGCCGGGGCCTTCTTAGGCGTGCATTCTCGTGAGTCTTCGGTCACCTTCTCAACCGTGACCCCCATTTTGACTTCAACGCCGTGATAGCCCCCGTTCCCACGGTCATCCAGGGCAATCTGGCGGACTGGGTGGACGACCACGTGGATGACCTGGTCACAGCGTTCACCCCTGAAGATGGCACGGTCGTGCTTGCAACCGAGGGAGGCGGTGCGGACGAAGATGATCAGGGCAACGCCAGTGACAGCGCCTCCGGCTAGGCCTGCATTTCCCTTCCTATTCTGACCTGTATGAAAAAAACCTTCAGACAAGGCCCTGCAGGGCGGGAAAGCATTTTTGAAGGGGGGGGGCTTATATCATATGAAACGATGATATGTCTTTGAGATAGAATTATGGGCGTGCCGTCGTGAGCCTAGAGGCTCCCGAGCTAAGCGATTGTTGCTACTTATCTTTTGATTCCGTAGGTCTTGAGCGGGTCCTGATGTCGCGGGATCACCCTTCTCCCGAGGCGGGCTCTTCGTGGGCTCACGAGGGTTTAGGCCTCCCGAGGAGCCTGCTGGCCCGCCAGAGAGAGCCTCGCGAGGAGCCGATCACCGGATTACCGCAAGGCATGCGCATGATGGTCCTGCGGCGGTTGTAGTCTTGACCCCCGGGGGGGCTTGGCGCCGCCTGGGCTAGCCCGAGC
>NC_041380.1:265685356-265714435 GCF_002162155.2 Triticum dicoccoides
AACACCATGAATCCAAGAAAAATTTCCCCCGTTTTTCCTTTGATATACTCAAGAAAACTCCAAATCTCATTCCAACAGATGGCAAATTTGGTTAGAGTAAAAAGGCGAAAGCAAACAGCCGCGTCCGGCACCTAGCTAGTCTTCTTGTCTTCCCACCAGCACAGAGCTAAGTGCTTCCACTGGGCGTGGGCATAGTCATTGGCGGACAGTGTCGACGGCCAGTGCGGAGCATGGTGCTTCCACTCGGGCGTGGGTGGGAGCCCATGTGAGGCCCGAGGGCGGCGCTCAAGCGACTCCTGGGCGTGTATGGCTCCAATCCATTATTACGTGAGAGTGTCACGAGCGGAGATCTTGACGTGCGTCCATGGCGCCTGACGAGGGCCCCGCCCTGCGCCTCCCCGACCACCATTGCGGCCCCTAGCGACCGCAGGTCCTCTACCGGGGGAAAGGGCTCGTCGGCGCCTCCCCCGGCAGGGACCTACCTCCGTGCAGCACGTAGAAGAGTAAAGAATAGCAGTTTAATTAACAAGAACGTTGTAACAATAACGCCCAAAGATCCTCCCTCGACTCCCTGCGAGAAAGCAATCCCAAAGCCACATATCCATCACATGTCTCAAATAACCAGTTCTAGTTATATAAGATCAGGATACAAGTTTGAACGTCCATTACCGTGGATACAGTATTCGAATAGATAACTTCCCTGTAGGGGTGCACCATGTTACCCAACACACTTGATTACTCTGGCCGGACACACTTTTCTGAGTCAATGTCTGGCCTCGGAAGATCAACACGTCGCAGCCCTACCTAGGCTCAGCAGAGAGGTCCCCGCCGGTCTACATCCTAAGGACTCTGGGGTCTTGGGTCCATCGTCCGTTGCACTCCGGGTCGTTGCGCGCAGGGTGAATACCAGCACCGCCTCAGATGGCCAGCATGATCCGACCGTGCTGCTATGCTGAACTGGACGTCTGACAAAGCTTCGGCTGATACTGCGATGTCGAGGCTTATAACTATTCTCGCGTGGTGGTTAGTGCGTAAAGGCCAAAGGCCAACTCAGAACAAATACCCAAACCTGTTAGTGCATTGGGGGCTCGCGGAGACAAGCAGAGACTCATGCTAATGTGACCCCGTCACCCCGTCTCGTGGACTTACGGCAAGGGCCCAGAATGCCCGGCCGTGCCTCGTAGAAACTCAAGGGTGCTCTACGGGCCCGCCCGACTTTCACATCAACTCGCGGGTACCCCTTAGGGCCGACCCGACTTCAATAATGGTCTCAAGTAAAGTCCAGGTAACCATGTGTACAAAACAACAAGGGGGAAAACCCGAGTAATCACCCTCGATGGATTCCACTCATGTAATCATCAAGGTGAATGTAGGAGGAATCACCCTCGAGGTCCACACTTGAGGGGTTGCACGACAAAATCGTATCGGGAGTGGGGAAAGAGGAATCACCCTCGATGACCACGATTGAATAGCTACACTACGGAGTTATCATCAGGAGTGTGTTACGAGGTATCACCCTCGACACTCGATAGTAACTATGCAGAGTCGAGCAACAAAGGGGGTGTGATGTGATGTGAGGTGTCGGGATCTAGTCGTCGATCACGTTGATTGAGTCGTGATGATGAAGCAGGGGCAACAAGGACAAGGTGGGGGTCATTGATGGATCACTAACCAACATATACTAAGCAGTTTAGGATAAGCAGGTAGGTAACAATAAGCAGGTTACAAAAGCAGGCTATGCATCAGAATAGGAGCAATCAATTACAGTAGCAAAATCTAATGCAAGCATGAGAGAGAATGGAACGGGCGATATCAAAGTGATCAAGGGGGGGCTTGCCTGGAAGCTCCGCTGAAAGGTAAGAAGAGTCGACAATGACGTAGTCGATCACAGGGGCATCTACATCGGTCTCGGGGTCTACCAGAGAGAAGAGGGGGAATAAACAGTAAATACAAAGCATGAATGAAAGGTTTCTGAGCAACTTTCATGCTTTGTATTGTAGTCGATCACAGGGGCATCGACATCGGTCTCGGGGCACTACTGCAGGTTGCTGCTAACGCGACACTATGATCAGAGACCCTTCGACGAAACTATGTGCGATGCAATAATCATAAACGGTGGTGTAAAAGAACCATCAAAAAGGTGCAAAACGTTTGCGATGCCGGATGCATCAAACACGTTTCTAATTTTAATTGTGTGTGCGATGCAGGGCATACGGTTCAGTTCAATGAACTGCTCGCAATGAGGCGAAACAAAAGAAATGGGCAGCCAGATGAAGGCGTGTGTGATATACAACATATGGTTCACTCGGATGAACTGTTTGTGATGAGGAGGAACAATAGAAATGGGCAGCTAGATAAAGGTGTGTGCGATTGAGGGCATACACTTCAGAAGGATTAACTGTTTACGATTAGGAAACAGAACAGAAACGGGTCAGCCAAATTAAAGTGTCTGCGATTGATGACATACACTTCACACGGATGAACTATTTGGGATTAGCCACAACAAACAAAAATAGTTAGATAGATCAACGTGTGTGCGCTAGACGGGCACAGACATTCTAATTAAAAGAAGCGTGCGCGATGGTAATAATGAGCGTGCACGGTTGTTGGAACAAGACGTGTGCTGACATTACCTATCACGGTGCACCCTATGGTGCAAACGCCACATACGCGGCCGAGAAGGTGTGCCCATGTTACGCCTTCCGGGGATAGTGCCGCACTTATAACCGTCAATAAATTTTGAGCCTGCGTCCCGTCACAATCCAAATTACTGCCATGCTATATTTAATTGCAAACCTGTTCACACCGATTAAAACCTAAACGGTTTCACACTTGGGAGCGTATTAATACTCCTTTATAAATACTACTACTCCAAGATGACTGCACATTCCTCCTCAACTCCTCATCCACAAAACCAAACAAGTCATTCATGATCGTTCCCTTGCGTCTGCCATGGCCAGCGTGAGTTCTGGGTCGAGAGATTGCCACCAAGGAGATGCAAGCATGGAAGCGGAAGCATGAGAGATGTCCCGCCTCGCCGCGAAAGCAGCCGGCATGTCCCGCCGCACGGCCGTAGCAGCACCGAGGTCCCGTCGCGCCGCCGAAGCAGCACAGAGTTCCTGCCGCGCCGTCGATGCAGCAGACTGGCCCGGTCGCGCCGCGGAAGCAGAAGAGATGTCCCGCTGCGAATGCAGCTGAGATGTCCTCCCGCGCCACGGCGGCTTGCGAAAATGTCTCACGGGCAAGCGAGGACTCTTACAGGCGCATGCATGCGATCATCCATAGCCAGATGGATCAGATCTCTGGCTGGGCGAGGTTGTAGGGCGACATGAAAGCCTCTTTTGAACAGGCAACCGATGTCATCCGGAAACTAAATGAGAGCAATGCCAAGTCCTGGCCGAGTGCGACCTGCTGACGGCGAAGATCGTCGGAAGTGCGGAGCAGCAGGAGGAGACCACTGCCTTGTTGAAGTGGACCGGCGTCATCATCGAGAAACTTATGGACGAGAATGCCATGCTGCGCATCGAGCGCAGAAGGCTGGTGGAGGAATCCGTGGATGCTCTCAAGCAACATCTTGAGGACAAGAAAGAGCTCATCGCCGCTCGCCACGGAGACTAGTTCCCGCGGCCTGCAGCAACGCATCAAGAAAGTAGAGATCAGTGAGCCAGATCATTGTCTTCCTTCTTCTTTTCTCCTTGTGTATTTCGGGCGTTGTCGCATGTGGCTTTTTTAATTATATTACTAAATATGCAAGACAATTATTATCCACTGTCATCGTCTTTATATTCATCATGCTTGCTATAAGTCGCAGTCGATGCTATATAGGTCCGTCGGATCTTCCATCAAGATCCTTGCAAAACTTTCTTTTTAAATTTTCATTTTTCTCTCTTAAATCTCAGTCCACTGAGACATATAGCCATGCCGTAGAACAGGGGCTCGGGCGCCATTAATGGAGACATTGGGAGGGAGGTGCGTGGCGAGTAGAGGTCAAAGGGCTCTCCTCCCGATGAGCACGTGCAGGGGTCTGATCGCACACCTCCCGTACTCAAATAGCTACCCCGCACAACACCTCCTAGCCAATAAAAAAAGGGACGCATGGCAGCACGTAATTGGTAAGTAGAACGCCCACGGTTTCAATAGTACTTGTGTTTCCAATTTGTAACGTGACATCACTTGTTCCAAAATGACTTTCTTGATTGTTAATGTGTGCGCCTTCGCAAATCGGGCAAAAAATTACCACAACATGTTGGTGCCATGCCATGACACCATGCCAAGTTTCATGATTCTCAGGCGTGTTTTGGATTTACAGGAATTAAAAAAACCAAGTTTCTCAATCTTTCCGGCCGAGCCACAACGCCTAGATGTTCGAATTTCATTCCCATTTCTTGCATGGGACCTAGAAATTCACCCAAGGAGACACATGTGATTTTTCAACCAACGTTGGTGCACTGGAGCATGTGCTTGTAGTTCAAATTAAAATTATGCACATTAAATGCCTAGAAATTCAATTAATGTATAAAAAGGTCAAACGAACCGAGAGTAATTCCAAAGTTTAGCACGATACTTCTATTTGGTCTAATCTGCCTATGTAAAAAAATTAACGCGGGCGAAGGCAGTGTAGTATGTCGTTTCGCACATGGAGGTGACACGTTCCCTCTTGGAACCACGAGCCTTCTTGAGAGAAGCTCCGGTTTGCAAGAAGCTTACACCAAAGCTTGTCCCAATTCGGCCAAAAAAATTCCCGCGGCATGTTGGTGCCATGTCATGACACCATATCAAGTTTCATGATTTTCAGGCGTGTTTTGGATCTACAAGAATTAAAAAACCAAGTTTCTCAATCTTCCCGGCCGAGCCACGACGCCCGGATGTTTGAATTTCATTCATATTTCTTGCATTGGACCTAGAAATTCACCCAAGGACACACATGTGATTTTTCAACCAACTTTGATGCAATGGAGCATGTGCTTGTAGTTCAAATTTGAATTATCCACATTAAATGCCCAGAAATTCAATTAATGTATAAAAAGACCAAACGAACTCGGAATAATTCCAAGTTTAGCACGATACTTCTATATGGTCTAATCTGCCTGTATAAAAAATTAAAGTGGGAGAAGGCAGTTTACGTATGTCGTTTCGCACATGAAGGTGACACGTTCCCTCTCAGAACCACGAGCCTTCTTGAAAGAAGCTCCGGTTTGCAAGAAGCTTACACCAAAATTTGTCCCAATTCGGCCAAAAAAATTACCGCAGCATGTTGGTGCCATGTCATGACACCATGCCAAGTTTCATGATTTTCAAGCGTGTTTTAGATTTACAGGAATTAAAAACCAAGTTTCTCAATCTTTCCGATCGAGCCACGACGCCCAGATGTTTGAATTTCATTTCCATTTCTTGCATGGGACCTAGAAATTCACCCAAGGACACACATGTGATTTTTCAACCAACTTTTGTGCACTGGAGCATGTGATTGTAGTTCAAATTTGAATTATGCAGATTAAATGCCTTGAAACTCAATTAATGTATATAAAATGTCAAACGAATCTAGAATAATTCTAAAATTTAGCACGATACTTCTATTTGGTCTAATCTGCCTGTGTAAAACAATTAAGGCGGGAGAAGGCAGTGTTCATATGTTGTTTCGCACACGGAGGTGAGAAGTTCCCTCTCAGAACCACGAGCCTTCTTGAGGGAAGCTCCGGTTTGCAAGAATCTTACACCAAAGCTTGTCCTAATTCGGCCAAAAAAATTACCGCAGCATGTTGGTGCCATGTCATGACACCATGCCAAGTTTCATGATTTTTAGGCGTGTTTTGGATTTACATGAATTAAAAATCAAGTTTCTCAATCTTTTCAGCCAAGCCACGACGCCCAGATGTTTGAATTTCATTCCCATTTCTTGCATGGGACCTAGAAATTCACCCAAGGACACACATGTGATTTTTCAACCAACTTTGATGCACTGGAGCATGTGCTTGTAGTTCAAATTTGAATTATGTATATTAAATGCACATAAACTCAATTAATGTATAAAATAGGCCAAACGAACCCGGAATAATTCCAAAATTTAGCACGATAGTTCTATTTGGTCTAATCTGCCTTTGTAAAAAAATTAAGGCGGAAGAAGGCAGTGTGCATATGTCGTTTCACACATGGGGGTGACATGTTCCCTTTCGGAACCACGGAACTTCTTGAGAGAAGCTCCGGTTTGCAAGAAGCTTACACCAAAGCTTGTCCCAATTCGGCCAAAAAAATTACCGCAGCATGTTGGTGCCATGTCATGACACCATGTCAAGTTTCATTATTTTCAGGCGTGTTTTGGACTTATAGGAATTAAAAAACGAAGTTTCCTAATCTTTCCGGCCGAGCCACGACGCCCAGATGTCTGAATTTCATTCTCATTTCTTGCATGTGACCTACTAATTCACCCAAGGACACACAAGTGATTTTTAACCAATTTTGGTGCACTGGAGTATGTGCTTATACTTCAAATTTGAATTATGCACATTAAATGCCCAGAAACTCAATTAATGTATAAAAAAGGCCAAACGAACCCGGAATAATTTCAAAATTTAGCACGATAATTCTATTTGGTCTAATCTGCCTGTGTAAAAAAGTTAAGTCGGGAGAAGGCAGTGTACGCTTGTCGTTTCGCACACGGAGGTGACACGTTCCCTCTCGGAATCACGAGCCTTCTTGAGAGAAGCTCCAGTTTGCAAGAAGCTTATACCAAAGCTTGTCCCAACTCGGCCAAAAAAATTACCACAGCATGTTGGTGCCCTATATATTATGACACCATGCCAAGTTTCATGATTTTCAGGCGTGTTTTTGGATTTATAGGAATTAAAAAACCAAGTTTCTCAATCTTTCCGGCCGAGCCACGACGCCTAGATGTTTGGATTCCATTCCCATTTCTTGCATGGGACCTATAAATTCACCCAAAGACACACATGTGATTTTTCAACAAACTTTGGTGCACTGGAGCATGTGCTTGTAGTTCAAATTTGAATTATGCACATTAAATGCTGAGATACTCAATTAATGCATAAAAATGCCAAACGAACCCGGAATAATTCCAAATTTAAACACGACACTCATGTACTAGTTGCATGTTCACTGTACGTAAATGTTCTAGCAATTCAAACACCATCCTTTCCCTCCGTAACACTATTTTGTCTTTCAAAACATAATGAAAAAATCAGGTATACCACAAACAATTTACTAGAAAGAATCGTGTGGGATGCGATATAAAATATCTTGGCGCACCATCTTGTCTGGCTTACGCAGGAAGCTTCGTCGTCTACAGTCCACCGCCCTCGCTTGAACCACACTTGCGCTCCAGTTTTTCGCGACACCGAGTGAATTTTTTTTGCCACCGCAGAAATATCTATCTCCCCGCCACCTCCCTCCCACCAAAAGCCACATTTCCACTGTTCGTCCTTGCTTTCCAAGTTCAAACCTTCACTACTGCTTACTGGCAGCTCAGCCTCCAAGCCGGCACCCTTCTTTTTGCAGCGCCGCCTCCTCGCCGGCTACCCTTCTTCTTGCAGCGTCGCCTCCTCGCCGGCGACCCTTCTTCTGACAGCGCCGCCTCCTCGCTGCCGACCCTTCTTCTTGCTGTGTGGCCTCCTCACCGCCGACCCTTCTTCTTGATGCACGGCCTCGTCAATATGGTCAGGTAATCCACACCCCACCCACACCATCCTCCTCCTTTCCCGTCCCACATGCCTAGACCGACGGCGCTACACCTTCCGCTGAATCACTGTCCCCCTCTTCCAATTAAGCGCCGCCCACAATCATTTTGCACACAGTATAACATGGAGCTCAGTAGCATGCGGCCGCACGCGCGCACGAGGTCGCTATGGCTGCCATGCATGCCGACCGCCAGATCTTGGAGGAGGACCTCGTCTTCAAGGCCACCGTCGACACCGCCATTCGGTTGTCTACTTTAAAATATAGTATGTTGTTTTCTCGAGGCCACCGCCAGTGCCTTCTAGTGATTTGTCCTCTATAATGTAAATATGCAATCTGATGTGCATTTAACAGTTTGGTCCTCTGAAATGTAATGTTCAGTTAACAGTTTGGTCCAACAATTGCTACATCTCATAGTACTATTCTCAAGCATTCTTTGTTTTGTTAAGTGTCTTATCTTCTAGCATATGTTTCTATTCTGCATTGTCATGCTCTGTTAACTATTTTGGTTCATTTGGTCTGATGTCCATTTAACTGTTTGGTTCAGTTCTGCAATTTGATTTTCATTTGCTGTGGGTATAATTTTGTATTGTTATGCATGTGAATAAATCGAATTTGGCTGTACTCAATACATATTCTACTGATAGTATGGCAACTCTCAGTTAACCTGATCAAGATCTTCCTTATGTGTATCGCAGGGAAACAATGGGAGACAGTATGGTTTACCATCGAGGTTTGTTCAAGCATGGTCCTTTGAATACTAGCACATTATTGCGTAGTTGCAGGAATCATTCTAATATTTAGGTTTCTTACAATTTGGTATTGCACATATAGGTCCTGCTGTCAGAGGCTTAGACCCACTGTTCGACCCATTTTGCATATGGGGAAATGAGATGTCCATGAATATCAGTCAAGTCAAGAAACTCAGAAAGATTGTTAGGCTGAAGAAACTTGCGATGAATAACAACAAGATCTTTGTTTGCACAATGAGGAAGACATCAGTCAACTATAGGATGGTACTAACTCTTTTACCTTTTTTTACCCCTTGCGCCATTTCAAAATTTATAACAATGATTTATGCATATATTTGTTTTCAGTACTTTTCAAAGCAGTTCACTGACGATTACCCCTCAAACCACCTGCATGGTCAAGAGGCGAGGAAGGTATTTATTCAACACCCACGATACAATATTGAAGTCTTGCTGAAGAGGGTGAAGGTTCGGCGGACAATTATCCATAGACATTGGCCTAAAGTTGCAAGGACATTCAACATCACTGAAGGCTCAATATTTGCCTTCCGCTTCTGCAGTTTCCAGATGAGATTCATCTATCTATTTACCGTGTATGATGCTACTTTCCAAACTTTTTTGATGTTGCATGTCAAACTTGGTGCTATTGTGTAATGGCGTAACTGAGTGCCGAAGCTATCTGATGTAATTCGATTATGAAATCCTAGTTGCTGTTATACGAATATATGAAATATCTGGTGTGTTTATAAGAAATATCAATTTGAATAGCACATGGATTATCAATAATAAGCTAATTGCCCTGCTTATTGGGGTTTTCTATTACAGATGGTTACTCAGAAAACACCGTGGGCGATGAACTCAAATAACCCACACGGTTTCTAGAAAGTAGGCGTGTTCAATCAACTAACAATCACACACGGCTTCCGGCAGAGAACTGTTTGCATTAGGCCACCTTGCACAAACGTTTTACACAAAAAACTGTGTATAACGGAAACGATTTTCTAGGATTCACCGTGTGGGATGTACATACGAACGAAAATAGTTTTTTTGTGAGCCAGGAGGGCCTATCCCTAGCCTGTGAGCCAGAAGGGCCTATCCCCGATGGTTTCTGGGTCGTGTGGGAAGGACCCCATATCGCCCATACTCACTTGATGACGGTTCCAAACGTCGTCGTGGAAAGGGGTTAAAAACCATTTGTATAGCACCTCGTTGTACCAGTGTACGTAAGTGTCGATTGGTAACTTTGTTGATTGTTGGTGTTGCTGTATGGCGTGGTTCATGCCACTCTCGGTTTTAAATGTGGTGTTAGTTGTGTGTTGCTAATTGGAGGTCAATAATTTGTGTAACCAGTAATGGTGTACGTGCAATGAGCGTGATACTCGAAAACATAATGACCAGTGAGATGTGGAGTAGTATTTTAAACCTACCTTCCAATGGAAATAGAGAGTAATGGTGACTGATAAGGATCAAGGGGATGTGGCAAGAGTGCACCTGCAAAATGCACGTCTTTAACTAATACAACACGATCATAGCAAATTGTTAACTAAGTACACCAAGAGAAGGTACAATTCAAGCGGTCACATGCATGAGTTTAGCATTCGAAAAAAAATGAATAATGCACATCAAATTTCTCCTGGATCAAAACATGCATCACACATACTTCGAACAATTTCGGACGTTCCTTCGTATAACCCATGGCTCCACATTGATGATTTAAAACTCAATGATTTGAATGGGCATTTTTTATGTCCATGATTGTTCTAGTCATCTTAGTAGCATCTGACAAATTTTAACATCTGGATATCATCACCAAAAAGCATACTCCATTCACTTTGTCGAGGTCGACAACGTATAAGAGTACACAGTAAAAACAACCAAGAATTCAGGCCAAATAACTTTGGTATTTCGCTCAAGCCTTCCCGTGGTTAGCACCAATGACTCTTATATTTTACATGCCCTTACACTTACTATGCTACATCAATAAAACAAAATCTTCAAAAAAAAATCTACTAGCAGGACATGAAAGCCTAAACATGTAACTCTAGCAGTAGCAGACTAGCAGTCAGGAACATTGGCATCATCGTTTTGATATCGACGATAGAATTAAGTTTTCTTCTATCTACGACAAGTTTAAGTATACTTTGCACACAAGTTCTTACCCTAAGAACTTATGTGCATTTTATGTGCATTGATTTCTGCACTCCTTGCTCTTGAGCTCATTCTCGGTCATCAAATTCTCCATCAGCATCTTGCATTTGCCATTTTCCCTCACAAGTGAATCATGCTCTTGTCTCAACTTTTCCAAATTTTAACCTTAAAGATGGTGGGCAAGTCAGCCTCACAACACACGCTCAGATTGGGCGCTTCCTGACCATCCGTTCTGAGCAAATTCTTTTTCTTCGCTTCCCTCGACCATTAGATCTTAATTGATTATTTCACCTTGTTCTTTTTTATCCATGTATGACTAATGGGATGTTTTGTGTGTGGGGTTGTTGTCTATTGGCTGGGTGAGCCCACGGCTGGGTGTTGCACCAATCACGGGCCTCATCTCCCCCGCGCTGCTTCAGATGGGTCAAAAATTCCGTGCCTGAAATTGCAATCATGTCCTTAATCTTATTTTGATATCGCTGACGACATAGTTATAGAGGACTAATATGGTTGTTAAGAATATCTTCAGGTTTCCCGTAAAAGAGAAAAAATCTACAGGCTTAGTCCCCATGGATGTGTTTTGTGTGGATCATGGACCATCTAAAAGTAATGACAACTCAAGACATATGCCACGCTGAAGAAAGGACGTATTTTCTATTCTTTTTTAGGTTTAGGTATCCTGCAATATTAAAAGGGTATCACCGTGGAAATACAAAAGGTCTTGCTCAGGTCAGATCTTACTTAACCCACCATAGAAAAATCGAATACCAAAAAACCACTCAAAATCCAAACTTCTATCCCGCCAAAATGTTCATTTGCACCTGGGCGGATTGTTCGGGCACTTTATGCCCGCACTATCTAGGTAGAATGGTTTTGGCAACTGAAGCTCATAAATGTTTTCCGGACAATTGCCAGACTATCGAGGCAACTGTCCGGTTATGGCCATATTATCCGACCAATGTCTGAGCATTTGTCCGGGCTAGAGGGGTGTGATACACGAGAGCCCAAAATCTTGGCCAGACTATACACGCTTCCGGTCAGACTGTCCGGCCCTTGTACACTTCACTCGTTGTCTCGGCTGCTGGTTTGAAGTTTCAAGCGGTTGGACTGTCTGAGCAGTTTTCGTCGAGACTGTTGGGCACTTTTCGCCGACACTGCCGGGCTATATACCCCCTCTAAAATTCTGGCAGTGGGTCGGCAACTACATTGAGACAAACCCTAGAACTCCCAAGTGCTCCCTTTCACTTCCTCCTACACCAAATCCAAGATTCCGGAGAGATTTGTGAGAGTTCTTGAGAGAGATTTCTCCAAGTGATAGATCCACCCTTGCTCCCTCTTTTGACAAAAGCAACTTGTGATTTGAGCTAGTTTTGAGCATTTCTCCTTGATCTTGTTACTCTTGGAGGTTGGAGACTCCTTGGCAGTAGGAGTTCTTTGGAGAGGAATCTGTTGCTGTGATTACCCGCCAAAAAGTTTGTGAAGGATTGTAGGCCGTCTCAAGGTCTATCACTAGTGGTTGCGAATCACATTCATTGTGATATCTCAACGAGAATAGGGTGAGCCTTCGTGGTAAAATCCGTCCCTGACTAGCTTCCCTTCAAGGAAGTGAACATCATGATGCATCCTTGTCTCTAGAGTTTCGGCTAGCCCTAACTCTAACTCCTTAGTTGTGGTTACTTCGTTTCATTGTTCTTGCAATTGATATATCATATTACATTGTCGTGTTTCTACAAATTGTTGTTATCATCCTTGCTAGAAATTTGACTCACCTTAGCAATTGTAGGATCACATTTATATTCCGCATTTGCCTAAATTGCTAATAAGTAATTAAAAAATTTAGTTGTACGTATTCACCCCCTCTAGGTCTATCTTGATCCTTTCAGTACTATCACCCTCTTCCTCTCCTGTGCGATCCTCTCCTCTCCACCCTTGCCTCCCTCTTCCCTTGATCTTTGGTCGCCTCTGTCCTCCCCGGACGCCCTTTCCTCTTTCCTCTCCCATAGGAGGCAGGTATGTGCGGAGGATCTACTACTTGGAGCGATGCCTCCACGTCAGCACCACCTCCTCCCTCATGCGCAGCCTCCGAGACCGTCCATTCCCTTTCCCTCTTCCTTCGCCGTGCTCGTGCCGAGCACCTCCTCCCCCAACCCTCTTTGTCGCACAAGCCGATAGAAGAAGAAACGATGATGGCCCGAGCTCCACTGCCTCCATCCCTGGCTCATATTCCTCGTGCGTGGCGGCCGACAGGAGACTGCTTAGAGCCAAACTATGGCATATGGGCAGCTCCGTGTTGTGGCAGTGGCCCTTTTCCCAACGACCTCCTATGTCGGGGCTCATATTACAATCGACGACGATGGCCCACTCTCTAGTTGAGGTGGTTTTTTTGCCTTGTGTTGGCCTAAAGTGGTATTTACTACAAAGATCGACGTCCAGGTTCTTGTGGCCGCCACCCACCACGTTGTCTAGAAGCAGTCGCTTGTCGCCAAGGTACCTAGCCCCCTCATCCTCATTCCTTCCTCTTGCTACTCATATGTATGCAGGGCAACGAAAAGTCATAGCGACGTAGTCCATCGACTCCATCCCTTCTACATATGTCTGACTTGGTGGTGGTCTCCTTTCCTAGTCGTCGGTTCACGTACACTGCTAAATTTGTTTGGAAATTGTTACTAAGGAAGCACTTGTGTCCTTGTTGGTTCATCTGTTGTGTTGCGTGGATAATGATGTCTTGAATGACACTTATGTTCTAAGGACCACTAAAATTGTCCATGCCACGGCAAATTCTTTTTAATTTTTACAAGATTGCGTGCACAAACATATTAATGGTTGTTCTAGTAAATCCATGTTCAGGGATGGTTAATAAACTTTTCTGTAAGTGGTGGCACAAGTGACATCCAAGTTTTTGATGAGTTGTTTCTTGCTTCCGCTCTCAACTTATGAGAAAATGAAAAGTAGCGTTGCCAGTTAATGGTGGGGTATAGGGGGTGGCCGCAAGAAAATGACTAGCGCTCATGGGAGTGGCTATCTACACCTATGTCCTTCGGTGGGATGGGCTTTCGTGACATGGCACTGTTTAACCAGGCTATGTTGGTGCATTTGTGCTGGCGTCTCATTACCGAACCCGAGTCTTTTGTGCTCCAGTGTACTCAAGGGTCGATACTTCCTTGAAGGTCGTTTTTTGGATGTAGCAAAGCCAAGACCATATTATTTCACATGGAGGAGCCTACTCTTTGGTTGTGAGCTTATCAGGGGAGCCCGATGGGGCTGGCAATGGTGTCAAGATCAGAATACTTGAGGACAGTTGGATCCCAGGTTTCCTTCCAGGTACTTTCATGCCTTTGCTACCAGTTTCTGTTAACGCCATGGTTTAGTTTCTGCTTGATGCTTCTTTGTTGACTTGGAATGAGGAACTAGACTATAGTTTCTTTGCGGAGACCATTTCTGAACAAATACTTCTGATCCTATCAGCCACGATGGAGGGGAGGATTTCCTCTCATGGCCCTATGAAAAACACGGCATCTTCTCGGTAATGTCCGGCTACAATTTTGCATGTGTGAGTTTTTCTTCTTTTCGGAAAGTGATAAAGGACATGGTTTGTCCTCTGACCTTCATCAGCAAGAGAAGCAACAGAAGCAGCAACGGAAGCAACGGAAGACCATTTGGCCTGTTAACTGTCCAAATAAGATGGAGATTGTTGTGTCGCGGGCTGCGCATGATTCCTTACCCACTGGTCATCAATTGATTTATCGCCACGTTTTTTAAGATGACGATTGTCGTTTCTGTAACCGAGCAGAGCATGTTGAGCTCCTATGTCCTTTATCGAAAAATGTCCTTTTGCCCAGTCGGTCTGGAGCTGTGTCAAGGTGATACAAAAATTCTCCTTGACAGAGCTCCATGATGCAAAAAATCCATGCAGCCGCGTCTTCCGCCAAAGGCGCTTCAGGAAACGACTCCAACGCCGCACGACGGCATGCACGAGTGCACGTACCTATGTCTCCCCTCCATCTTCTCCACCACCCTCCCAAACTTGGCAAACGCTCCTAATCGCCCCCATTTTCCCCCGTTAAGCCCGCAGCCAGGCCGGCGAGGCTGCGTGCATGCATGCGGCGACGTCGGCCGGCAGCATGGCCTCGATCGAGCTCGGGCGCGGCGGCGCTGGTGGCAGCGGGAACGGCATCGGCAGGCCCGCCGGGATGACGTCCAAGAAGCGGCTCGTGATGATCATCGCCGACCCGGGCCGCGAGTCCACGGCGGCGATGGACTGGGCACTCTCCCACGCCGTCGTCGAGGGTGACGACATCCTGCTTCTCCACGTCAACATGCCGCCGAGCGGCGCCCCCGGCGGCGCGGCCCCTCCGCGAACCGGCTCCGTCGGCAGCAGCAGCGGCTCCCAGCTGGCCGTGTTCCTCGGTGGCGGGGGCTCCGCGGACGGGGAGTTCATGGAGACGATGCGCGCCGCGTGCAAGGCGCGGCACCCGCGCGCTAGGGTCCACGCGGAGCGCGTCGAGCCGGCAACCGAGGGCCGCGAGGCCAAGGCCCAGACCATCCTCGCCGAGTCCCAACGCCGCGGCGTCGAGCTCCTCGTCATCGGTCACCACCGCTTCTCCGCCTTCCTCAGGTAAACCAAACCCCCCAATCCATGTCGTCGATCTCCTCATCGCACAGACGCGACCGAAACAACTAATCTTGCGTGCGCAGGTTGCGGAGCGCGAGCGGGACGAGCCGGCCGAGACACGACAGCACGGCGGAGTTCTTGATCGAGCACAGCAAGTGCTTGTGCGTGAGCGTTCAGAAGAAGGGCAAGAACGCCGGCTACCTGCTCAACACAAAGACCCACAAGAACTTCTGGCAACTCGCATGAACATGCACGCACACATACATACACGTGCCCATCGATTAGATTGATCGAAATTACATTCTTCAATTATCGCGTACGTGTACGGCATGTTAATTTAGAGAAATGAATGTTTGATTGCATCCAGAGAAAAATATACTTTTCATCCCTCAACTTTTGATGGAGTCTAGATTTGGTCCCTCAACTTCGAAACCGAACAACTTGCACCCCCAACTACTGAAACCGGATAAGGTTCATCCCTGGTCTCGGCTTTGAACGGTTTTGGTGCTAACTCTCCCTGGTTTTGACCGGTGCTGACTTAAATACATGTATATATTTCAAATCCGTGAATCATTTGAAATTCATGTATTTTTTCAAATCTCTATATTTTTTATATTCGCGTGAAAATTTCAAATTCACATACCTTTTTGAAATCCACGTAACTTTTCCAAATTTGCATACTTTTTCTAGTCCGCGTTTTTTCTCAAATACACGTACTTTTTCAAGTTCGTGTATTGCTTTCAAATTCGTGTATTTTTTTTCAAATTCATGAACTTTTGTATAAAGTACACGGATTTGAAAAAAAGCACGTGGACTTGAAAATGGTACAAAATAAACGGATTCGAAGAAAGTACGTGAATTTGAGTCAAAACATGGTAAAAATCAGGGAACTCGACATCAAAACCGGTCAAAACCATGTCCATGGACGAACCTTGTCCGCTTTTAGTTGTTGAAGGTGCAAGTTGTCCGGTTTCGAAGTCGAGGGAGCAAATCTAGACTCCGCCAAAAGTTGAGAAACGAAAAATATACTTTTCTCTTGCATCAATGAGTTCTGTGACAAAAAGGTTTCCCCCGCTTTATATTATAAAGCCACGGTATCAACAACAAACAACATCCAAAGGATAAAGTTCAAGGTCCAAACACACACAACAAGTCACGAGAGATATAGAAAATAAAGAAAGAAAAAGTAGGTAATGAAAAAGAAAATCCAAATGCACCTTGCTCGTGCCTTGTTTTGCTGGACTCCATCAAGGACGTATAGGAGGAACTCCCGAAAAAGGCAATCGAAAGCTTTTGAGATGTCAATCTTCCTTTAGCGACTTCCATCTCGCTCGTGTGCGCTGCCACGAGGTGGCAGCCCGGCCCTCCTCCCCACCACCTTGGTGCATTGGCAGGCGAAGCACAACGGGATGCTCCTCCCCCTCATGCAGTCTTGACAGCACAATGTGGATCTCCGCCAACATGCCCCACGCTCAACACAACGTCATGGGGAGTTGTGTGGCGTGGCGTGGTGTGGGTGCAGTCGGCTCACGTTGCAGCGCTGTGGCTGCACAGTGGGAGGCACATCCGAGGTGGCGGCGAGGTGGCTAGAACTGGTGCTGTGATACGTTCATTTTGCATCATGCTTTTATATCGATATTTATTGCATTATGGGCTATTACTTCACATTATGTCACAATACTTATGCCTATTCTCTCTTATTTTACAAGGTTTACATAACGAGGGAGAATGCCGGCAGCTGGATTCTCGGCTGGAAAAAGAGCAAATATTAGAGACCTATTCTGCACAACTCCAAAAGTCCTGAAACTCCACGAAATATCTTATAATAAATAATAAAAAATCCTCGTCAAAGATGAAGATCGGGGGCCCACACCCTGTCCACGAGGGTGGGGGGCGCCCCCCCTAGGGCGCGCCCCCTACCTCGTGGGCCCCCTGGTGGCTCTCTGATGCCCATCTTCTGCTATATGAGGTCTCTTGTCGAGGAAAAAACAAGAAGCAACCTTTCGGGACGAGACTCTGCCGCCACGAGGCGGAACCAATCTAGGGCTCCGGCAGAGCTGTTCTGCCGGGGACACTTCCCTCCAGGAGGGGGAAATCATCGCCATCGTCATCACCAATGCTCCTCTCATCGGGAGAGGGCAATCTCCATCAAAATCTTCACCAACATCATCTCATCTCCAAACCCTAGTTCATCTCTTGTATCCAATTCTTGTCTCCAAGTTCGGGATTGGTGCTAGTATGTTGCTATTAGTGTCGATTACTCCTTGTAGTTGATGCTAGTTGGTTTATTTGATGGAAGATCATATGTTCAGATTCTTTATGCATATTATTACCCCTCTGATTATGAACATGAATATGCTTTGTGAGTAGTTACGTTTGTTCCTACGGACATGGGAGAAGTCTTGCTATTAGTAGTCATGTGAATTTGGTATTCGTTCGATATTTTGATGAGATGTATGTTGTCTAGCCTCTAGTGGTGTTATGTGAACGTCGACTACATAACACTTCACCATTATTTGGGCCTAGAGGAAGGCATTGGGAAGTAATAAGTAGATGATGGGTTGCTAGAGTGACAGAAGCTTAAACCCTAGTTTATGCGTTGCTTCGTAAGGGGCTGATTTGGATCCACATGTTTCATGCTATGGTTAGGTTTACCTTAATACTTTTGTTGTAGTTGCGGATGCTTGCAATAGAGGTTAATCATAAGTGGGATGCTTGTTCAAGTAAGAACAGCACCCAAGCACCGGTCCACCCACATATCAAATTATCAAAGTACCGAACGCGAATCATATGAACGTGATGAAAACTAGCTTGACCATATTCCCATGTGTCCTCGGGAGCGCTTTTCCTTATATAAGAGTTTGTCCAGGCTTGTCCTTTGCTACAAAAAGGATTGGGCCATCTTGATGCACTTTATTTACTTTTGTTACTTGTTGCACGTTACAAATTATCTTATCACAAAGCTATCTGTTATCACTTATTTCAGTACTTGCAGAGAATACCTTGCTGAAAACCGCTTATCATTTCCGTCTGCTCCTCGTTGGGTTCGACACTCTTACTTATCGAAAGGACTAAGATAGATCCCCTATACTTGTGGGTCATCAAGACTCTTTTCTAGCACCGTTACCGGGGAGTGAAGCGCCTTTAGTAGGTGGAATTTGTTAAGAAAAAAATTATATAGTGTGCTGAAATTTACCGTCACTTGTTACTATGGAAAGTAATCCTCCGAGGGGCTTCTTTGGGGTATCTTCACCCCGACCAGTAGAGCAAAGAGTTGCTCCTCAACCTACTGAACCTATTGAAAATGAAATTCCTTTTGAATTTCCTTCGGGTATGATAGAAAAACTGCTAGCTAATCATTTTACAGGAGATGGAAGAAAGCATCCTGATGAGCACTTAATATATGTGAATGAAGTTTGTGGATTATTTAAGCTTGCAGGTATACCCGATGATGTTGCTAAGAAGAAGGTCTTCCCTTTATCTTTGAAGGGAGATGCATTGACATGGTATAGGCTATGTGATGATACGAGATCATGGAACTATAGAAGATTGAAATTGGAATTTCATCAAAAGTATTGCCCTATGCATCTTGTTCATCGTGATCGCAATTATATATATAATTTTTGGCCTCGCGAAGGATAAAGCATCGCTCAAGCTTGGGGGAGGCTTAAATCAATGTTATATTCATGTCCCAATCATGAGCTCCCAAGAGAAACAATTATTCAAAATCTTTATGCTCGGCTTTCTAAAAACAATCGCACCATACTCGATACTTCTTGTGCTGGCTCTTTTATGATGAAGACTATTGGATTCAAATGGGATTTATTGGATAGAATTAAACGCAACTCTGAAGATTGGGATCTCGACGAAGAGCATGAAGAAGAAAGATTATTGAAAACTCTGAAGAAGCACCGCGCTGCTATTGGATATACTCTTGATGATCTTAAGGGCATTAGTCTCACTCTATGTCAACATAAAATAAATTTGGAGGCGGACGCCAAACCAGTTTGTGATCCTCAAAAACGTTTGAATCCTAAAATAAAAGAAGTGGTAAGAAAAAAAATACTAAAGCTTCTGGAGGCAGGTATAATTTATCCTGTTGCTGATAGTCAGTGGGTAAGTCCTGTTCATTGTGTCCCTAAGAAGGGAGGTATTACTGTTGTTCCTAATGATAAAGATGAATTAATTCCACAAAGAATTATTACAGGTTATAGGATGATAATTGATTTCCGCAAATTAAATAAGGCTACCAAGAAAGATCATTACCCCTTACCTTTTATTGATCAAATGCTAGAAAGATTATGCAAACATACACATTATTGCTTTCTAGATGGTTATTCTGATTTCTCTCAAATACCTGTGTCAGCTAAAGATCAATCAAAGACTACTTTTACATGCCCTTTTGGTAATTTGCTTATAGACGTATGCCTTTTGGTTTATGTAATGCACCTGCTACCTTTCAAAGATGCATAATGCCTATATTCTCTGACTTTTGTGAAAAGATTTGTGAGGTTTTCATGGACGACTTTTCCGTCTATGGATCCTCTTTTGATGATTGCTTGAGCAATCTTGATCGAGTTTTGCAGAGATGTGAAGAAACTAATCTTGTCTTGAATTGGGAAAAGTGCCACTTTATGGTTAATGAAGGTATTGTCTTGGGGCATAAAGTTTCTGAAAGAGGTATTGAAGTTGATAAAGCCAAGGTTGATGCTATTGAAAAGATGCCATGTTCCAAGGACATCAAAGGTATAAGAAGTTTTCTTGGTCACGCCGGATTTTATAGGAGATTCATTAAGGACTTCTCAAAAATTTCTCGCCCTCTGGCTAATTTATTACAAAAAGATATACCATTTGTCTTTAATGATGATTGTGTAGAAGCATTTGAAATACTTAAGAAAGCATTGATCTCTGCACCTATTGTTCAGCCACCTGATTGGAATTTACCCTTTGAAATTATGTGTGATGCTAGTGATTATGTTGTAGGTGATGTTCTAGGGCAAAGAGTTGATAAGAAATTAAATGTTATCCATTATGCTAGTAAGACTCTAGACAATGCTCAAAGAAATTATGCTACTACTGAAAAAGAATTCTTAGCAGTTGTATGTGCTTGTGATAAGTTCAGACCTTATATTGTTGATTTTAAAGTAACTATCCACACCGATCATGCTGCTATTAAATATCTTATGGAGAAGAAAGATGCTAAACCTAGACTTATTAGATGAGTTCTCTTGCTACAAGAATTTGATTTGCATATTGTTGATAGAAAAGGAGCTGAGAACCCCGTTGCAGACAACTTATCTAGGTTAGAAAATGTTCTTGATGACCCACTACCTATTGATGATAGCTTTCTTGATGAGCAATTAAATGTTGTAAGTACTTCTCGTAATACTCCTTGGTATGTTCATTATGCTAATTACATTGTTGCTAAATTCATACCACCTGGCTTCACATACCAACAAAAGAAAAAGTTTTTCTATAATTTGAGACATTACTTTTGGGATGACCCACATCTTTATAAAGGAGTAGATGGTGTTATTAGACGTTGTGTACCTGAGCATGAACAGGAACAGATCCTACGCAAGTGCCACTCCGAAGCCAATGGAGGACACCACGCGGGAGATAGAACTGCACATAAGGTATTGCAATCCGGTTTTTATTGGTCTACTCTCTTCAAGGATGCCCGTAAGTTCGTCTTCTCTTGTGATGAATGCCAAAGAATTGGTAATATTAGTAGACGTCAAGAAATGCCTATGAATTATTCACTCGTTATTGAATCATTTGATGCTTGGGGCTTTGATTATATGGGACCTTTTCCTGCCTCCAATGGATACACACATATTTTAGTCACTGTTGATTACGTTACTAAGTGGGTAGAAGCTATTCCAACTAGTAGTGCTGATCATAACATCTCTACTAAAATGCTTAAAGAAGTTATTTTTCCGAGGTTTGGAGTCCCTAGATATTTAATGACTGATGGTGGTTCACACTTTATTCATGGTGCTTTCCGTAAAATGCTTGCTAAATATGACGTCAATCATAGAATTGCATCTCTTTATCACCCACAGTCTAGTGGTCAAGTAGAATTGAGCAACAGAGAGCTCAAATTAATTTTGCAAAAGACTGTCAATAGGTCTAGAAAGAATTGGTCTAAGAAACTTGATGATGCATTATGGGCCTATAGAACTGCATATAAAAATCCTATGGGTATGTCTCCGTATAAAATGGTTTATGGAAAAGCATGTCACTTACCTCTCGAACTAGAACATAAGGCATATTGGGCTATTAAAGAGCTCAATTATGATTTCAAACTTGCCGGTGAGAAGAGGTTATTTGATATTAGCTCACTTGATGAATGGAGAACCCAAGCTTATAAAAATGCCAAGTTGTTTAAAGAAAAAGTCAAAAGATGCCATGACAAAAGGATACAAAAGCGTGAGTTTAACGTAGGTGATTATGTATTGCTATACAACTCTCGTTTAAGATTTTTTGCAGGAAAACTTCTCTCTAAATGGGAAGGCCCCTACATTATCGAGGAGGTCTATCGTTCCGGTGCCATAAAAATCAACAACTTCGAAGGCACAAACTCGAAGGTGGTAAACAATCAAAGAATCAAACACTATATCTCATGTAATCCCATAAATGTTGAAACCAATGTTATTGAAACCGTAACCCCGGAGGAATACATAAGGGACACTTTCCAGAACGTTTCAGACTCCGAAAAGGAATAGGTATGTGGTACGGTAAGTAAACCGACTCCAAAATAATTTTTAAGGCAATATTTCTCCGTTTTGTAATATTTAGAAAAATAGAAAAATAAGTAGCAGTCCGGGAAGGACACGAGGGCCCCACGAGGGTGGAGGGCGCGCCCCCTACCTCGTGAGCACCTTGTGTGCCTTCCGGACTCCGTTTTCTTGCACGATACATATTTTGGTCGGTAAAAATTCATTATATATTATCCCGAAGGTTTTGACTCCTGTATCACGCAAATATCCTCTATTTTTGTTTCAAGCTGTTGTTGCTGCAGATTAGAGCAAGATGTCTTCTCAAGAGTCAGTCGGGAGAGCCGGGTATCTAATCCGGCACCGGAACCAAGGGCAAACAGCGATGTTGACCCCTTTGGGTCAGCAACGGAGGAAGAGATGGAGGCTGACTTGATGAGGGTAGATGCCATGGAAGATCAAGAAGTCACTTCTCGCTTCCAAGTTGGGTTCACGATGGGGGAACTACAGAGCTCAGCTATTCCAAACTCGTTTATCCCTTCCAATGTCAGATTTCTTTCTTATGAAAATATGAAGAGGAGTGTCACTTGTTCTCCCGCAGCTATGCAACACCCTTGGGTGCAAGGAGCTTTAGCCGTCACAGGAAAGCTTCGTAAGGAAATAATGGACCTCAAGCAACAAGTCAATAAGCTCGAGGATGAAAGCCGTATCTTGAGGGGAATCATCGCCAAGAATATTACACCAACAACAAAGAAGGAGACATAATCACATGGGTATGGGCACTCCCCTTGGCAACTGCCAAGCTTGGGGGAGGTGCCCCGGTATCGTATCACAAACACATCTCCTATCTTTACCATTTTTCTTAGTTCAATCCTATTAGTAGTATTTTGATCTAGTAGAATAAAGTTTATGGCATGATCTAGTTCTGAGTTTTGCTTTATGATCTCTCTTTGTAATCGAGTCCATGATATATATATATATATATATATATATATATATATATATATATATATATATATATATATATATATATATATAAAATAAAGATTAGTATTGAGTCAAGGGCTTGATTATTTTGCCATGATCTTGAGTGAATAAAGGAAAAGAAGAAAAAGAATAAAAAGAAACAAAGAGTTCATATTGATCTTATCGAGAGTAATGACTTCACATAGAAAGAGTATGATGATTAAAAGTTGTTGGGAGTTGGCAGACATAGCTTTGGTCATCGTTGCAATTAATAGGAAGTAATAAGGAAAGAGGGGTTCACATATAAATATACTATTATTGACAACTTTTATGATTGGGAGCACTCATTAAAATATGACATGCTAAAGAGTTGATGTTGGACAAGGAAGACAACGTAATGAGTTATGTTTTCTTATATCTGAGATAAAGTATGTTGTCATGGATCCTCTAACATGTTGAGCTTGCCTTTCCCCCTCGTGCTAGCCAAATTCTCAGCACCAAGTAGAAATACTACTTGTGCTTACAATACCCTTAAACCAGTTTTGCCATGAGAGTCCACCATATCTACCTATGAATTGAGTAAGATCCTTCAAGTAAGTTGTCATCGGTGCAAAGCAATAAAAATTGCTCTAAATATGTATGATTGATTGGTGTGGGAGAAATAAGCTTTATACGATCTTGTGATGTGGAAGTAATAAAAGCGACGGACTGCATAATAAAGGTTCATATCACAAGGGGCAATATAAAGTGACGTTCTTTCGCATTAATATTTTATGCATCCAACCATAAAAGCGCATGGAAACCTCTGCTTCCCTTTGCAAAGGGCCTATCTTTTATTATCTTCTACCTTATGCAAGAGTCACGGTGATCTTCACCTTTCCTTTTTCGTTTTATCCTTTGGCAAGCCCAGCATGTTGGAAAGAACCTGATATATATATCTAATTGGATGTAGGGGAGCGTGAGTTATTATTGTTGACATTACCCTTGAGGTAAAATGTTGTGGGGCGAAACTATAAGCCTCTATCTTTCTCTATGTCCGATTAAAACTCCGTAACCATAAGTATTGCGTGAGTGTTAGCAATTATGAAGGACTAGATGATAGTTGAGTATGTGGACTTGCTTTTTAGCTCTGACATAGACTCTTTCTGATGTTATGATAAATTGCAATTGCTTCAATAACTGAGGTTATAGTTTGTTGGTTCTCAATAGGGTTTCTGATTCATACTTTTGCATTGTGAATAGATCATCACTTGAACATAAATAATCATATGACAATATCCATATATGTTGTTGTTATGAGAATAATCATGATGCCTTCATGTCCATATTTTATTTTTATCGACGCCTCTACCTCTAAACATGGGGACATATTTATTGTTATCGGCTTTCGCTTGAGGACAAGCGAGGTCTCAGCTTGGGGGAGTTGATACGTCCATTTTGTATCATGCTTTTATATCGATATTTATTGCATTATGGACTGTTACTTTACATTATGTCACAATACTTATGGCTATTCTCTCTTATTTTACAAGGTTTACATACGGAGGGAGAATGCCGGCAGCTGGAATTCTGGGCTGGAAAAGGAGCAAATATTATAGACCTATTCTGCACAACTCCAAAAGTCCTGAAACTCCACGGAATATCTTATAATAAATAATAAAAAATTCTCGCCAAAGATGAAGACCAGGGGGCCCACACCCTGTCCACGAGGGTGGGGGGCGCCCCCCCTAGGGCGCGCCCCCTACCTCGTGGGCCCCCTGGTGGCTCTCTGATGCCCATCTTCTGCTATATGAGGTCTCTTGTCGAGGAAAAAACAAGAAGCAACCTTTCGGGACGAGACTCCACCGCCACGAGGCGGAACCAATCTAGGGCTCCGGCAGAGCTGTTCTGCCGGGGACACTTCCCTCAGGGAGGGGGAAATCATCACCATCGTCATCACCAACGCTCCTCTCATCGGGAGAGGGCAATGTCCATCAACATCTTCACCAGCACCATCTCATCTCCAAACCCTAGTTCATCTCTTGTATCCAATTATTGTCTCCAAGTCCGGGATTGGTGCTAGTAGGTTGCTAGTAGTGTTGATTACTCCTTGTAGTTGATGCTAGTTGGTTTATTTGGTGGAAGATCATATGTTCAGATCCTTTATGCATATTATTACCCCTCTGATTATGAACATGAATATGCTTTGTGAGTATTTACGTTTGTCCCTGAGGACATGGGAGAAGTCTTGCTATTAGTAGTCATGTGAATTTGGTATTCGTTCGATATTTTGATGAGATGTATATTGTCTAGCCTCTAGTGGTGTTATGTGAACGTCGACTACATAACACTTCACCATTATTTGGGCCTAGAGGAAGGCATTGGGAAGTAATAAGTAGATGATGGGTTGCTAGAGTGACATAAGCTTAAACCCTAGTTTATGCGTTGCTTCGTAAGGGGCTGATTTGGATCCACATGTTTCATGCTATGGTTAGGTTTACCTTAATACTTTTGTTGTAGTTGCGAATGCTTGCAATAGAGGTTAATCATAAGTGGGATGCTTGTTCAAGTAAGAACAACACCCAAGCACCGGTCCACCCACATATCAAATTATCAAAGTACCGAACGTGAATCATATGAACGTGATGAAAACTAGCTTGACGATATTCCCATGTGTCCTCGGGAGTGCTTTTCCTTATATAAGAGTTTGTCCCGGCTTGTCCTTTGCTACAAAAAGGATTGGGCCATCTTGCTGCACTTTATTTACTTTTCTTACTTGTTGCTCGTTACAAATTATCTTATCACAAAACTATGTGTTACCACTTATTTCAGTACTTGCAGACAATGCCTTGCTGAAAACTGCTTATCATTTCTTTCTGCTCCTCGTTGGGTTCGACACTCTTACTTATCGAAAGGACTACGATAGATCCCCTATACTTGTGGGTCATCATGCTGAAGTGGTCTTTGGTAGTGCAGGATGGCTCCTTTAAAAACGGTGTGTCGCGGCCTGCTCGATGCTGCCCAGGGTGGCCGGCAGCGTGAGATGGTGGTATACATTTCTTCGATAGACAGTGTCGGGCAGGATCTAGGGTTTAGGCGGTAGAGGGCCTCAGGGATTGTTCCTTGGTTGGATCTGAACGATCGGATTTGGCCCATGGAGGCCTACTACCCCAATGGTTCGCTTTGGGCGGGTACTGCCCCGACGTCGTGTGGTGGGTAGTTGACCCGTGACGTGATGTTGGCTAGAGCGGTGATCCTCATTTCCCGTCTATGGTGGGCCTGGATCCATATGGCATCTGGCACCCGTCGTTGGGTGCCCTTTGCGCGTGGGCCGACATTTGAATTGGCCGATCCTTACCATGGTGGTGCTACGATATGATGGTTCCCCTCTTGCGTTTTCCGTCCCAAGGTGACCACTTTTTAGTAGCCCGACGTCCGGGTAGCGGTGGGGTGTCTCTCCTAGAAGCCGGGGAGACAACCCTGGATGGTGAGGCTGCATGGATGGGTCTGTGGCGAGCAACATTGCAGCGGTGGTGGTGTCCAATCTTGGCTATGTGGGTAGCAAGGGGAGGGTTGGCAAGTGATCCTAGTGTCACTGTGGCTTCGGTGGGGGTGGCTCCCTGTTCTAGATCTAGAGGCCTTGCTCTGGCGATGATGGGGCCTCCTTTGCAGGTTGGGTTGGCAACATTGGTTCCGCGGGTGGCACGTGTGCGGGTTTGGAGCCAATAGAGCTTTCAAGTGTCGGGGACAAAGATGGCCTAGACTCCCCATAAGCATCAAGTACTGGTAAGTTGTTCATAGGTAGAACCTCATCCAAAGGAGCAGAGCTGGCAGGTGGTAATAATGGTTGCTACAAATTGAGAGAAATAACTTTAGCAGCAACAACTGTCTGAGTGGATCAATCCAGCAGCGAGACTACAATAGAGGAGCAAGGCCGAGAAGCTACAACATGAGGGGCCTTCTCTTGCAACACATGAATTACTTCAGACAGAACAGTTGCAATCGACTGAATATTATGGTGTGCAACAGAAATAGTAGCATGCTTAACAGGATCCACCAGGGGATGCAACAACTGAATTTCACCGGGAACAACAAGATCCTAAGCAGGTGGGTTAACTAAATTCTGAGCTTCAACTAGAGGATCATGGAGATTAAGGCCAAAAGATGCATGGACTCGAGTGGAATTCAAGCAAATTAAAATCCCCCTAGCCATTTTCCTCATTGTCAGGGTTCACTTGCAGAGTATCATCCATCTGTTGATTGTGGAGAGCTGGGCTAAGCTTGGCCGAAAGGGCACTTGGAGATTGCAGTGACCCCCATGCGCTTGAAATGTAGAAAATCTCGAAGAACGCCACGAAGATTAACAAAGACCACCTCACCTTGGAGCATAGAAACCAAAGTGTAAATCACAAGATCTTAATTGGTAGGACTTACAACACCATAGATGACACCAGAGCGCGCCGGCCTCCCCTCCACCTCGATCCCATGGCATCCCTCGGGAAGAAATCGAGAATGATCTAACATAAAGGTGGCCGTCACCGACGACAGAACACTCAAAAGCAGCGGCGACAACAAGGTGGGCACAATAGTCGAGAGAGGGAAGAGTAGTAGAAGAGTTCACTGAGAATGCAAGTCATTCACACTAGAGGCTACGACAGCTCCTCTGTCAGTGGACCGAGAAGGGCAACAAGAGTCACATGCGGTGGCAAATTGGGCGGACCAGATATATTGGCAAGACGACTGTCACGGCTATTCTCCAAAAGTGGACCGAGAAGGGCAACAAGAGTCACATGCGGTGGAAAATTGGGCGGACCAGAGATACTGGCAAGACGACTGTCACGACTATTCTCCAAAAGTGGACAGATTTGTTGCCGATTAACAGAGTCAAAGCAGGAAGCCGCAGCGTTAATTTTGCTTCTGGAGTGACATTTTGGCTGAATGTGGCCCCAATGTCTACATCCACTACGGCGAATGCGGTTAAAGCACGTGGGTCGTAGATGGTCCATGCATAGGCAGCGAACACGAAAGATGTTTCCTTGGACTTTGGACGGCTAAGAAGGAGCAACCCCTTCGGCCCGGTAGTTTGAATACCCGAAGATGTCGTCCTCCCTAAAGCAATGTTATTGGGAGCAGTTAATGTCGAGTTGACTGCTGGAGGGGGCTGAGGAAGACGATCTAAAGCATATTTTGAAAAATGACGATATGAAGTGACATTGCGAGAACTTGAGTGAAAGTTCTAGGGGTTTGAAGAGCAGACGCTATGATTTGCGTTCATGAGAATGGTCAGGAATTGTCCGTTCTTGCTCGATTTTTTTTCATACGATTGGAACTCCTTTCTATAGTCCGAGCTTCCATTACCCCAAAAAAGAAAACTCAGATTGAAAAGATCATTAACAATGTTGCCTCCTCTCATGATCGCAAAACCCATATCTTTAGAAGAGACACTGAATCTGAAGGACCAGTTTTGGAGGCAGGAGACCTTGAACCGGGAGGCATGACCACCAAAGAAGGATTGGAGAATGAGACTAACCGAATCATCGTTGATGCGAAGCTTGGACCTAGAGATCTCCGCCACCATGATGAACTCCTTGGATCTTGTCCCATCAAAGTGATATACAGGAACTCCAAATTGTCTCCAAACAAAAGCTTCGAAAGCCAAACCTGCTTCAAATTTGAGGTTAGAGAGAACCATGATGGTGATTGCTGCTGATGAAGTGTGCATCGGCGGAGGGGTGACCGCCGTGGCCGAAAGGGACAACGGCGGTTGGGTGGCCACCGCGGCCGGAGAGGCCAGGGGCGCTAGGCAGGGGGGCACGTGTGGGGTGTGCCAGGGAGCCCGGTCGACCTATTTTATTGCAAAACATTATGTTTGGACTGTAATATTTATATTTGAATCATTGGTGCATTCCTATATTTGTCCAATATGATTATGAACGGATGAAGATATTTTTATTTTAATTGTTTCAAGTGCTCCAGATATATATAGACAAAATATAGATGAACATTTAATGCACCGGATTGGATGGTCGCCTCCATATGACAGGTCCCTGCCCCTGGTCATAGGCCATGGTAGCAAGGATGTGGCGTGCAATCCTGGTGAAATCCGTTGCTAATTTGCATCGCCAATTAACGGCAGACTCAAACAAACCCTTTGAACAACAAACCAGCCGTCCAATCAAACAAGCAGCTGAATCCATAGCAAGATTATGAGAGGAGA
>NC_041380.1:265714877-265741520 GCF_002162155.2 Triticum dicoccoides
AGAGAGAGAGAACCGACTGCACAACGAGCGTCTCATGAACAGATTTCCAAACGTGAAAAATCAATTATCAATCTCTTCACTCACACATACATCATTTCTCCCTTCATTTCTTTACACCACTCTGACTCTGCACACGCACGCACAACACACCACGGCTCCAGGCACAAGGCAGGCAGGAGACACACGCACAGTCAACTACTGACTGGAGCAACCCGATCTGAGTCACGAGCCCATGTAAGCAGAGACGGAGGGAGAGAAGGAAACACCAAAGAAGAAGAAGCCAAGTTCCAAGACAAACAGCCAAGAATGAGACTTGCCTACCACCCAAGCAAATCCATCGAGTCATCCTCTCTCGCGCCTCCGCCGCGCCATCACCTGCTGCGCCGGGCTCCCCCTTGCACTGCAGCCTGCCCCAGCACCGCCGCCTCTGTCGACGACGACAGCCAGCTTCACCGCCACCGCCATTGACCTGCGCTAGCTGCTCCTGAGGGCTGAGATGTGGCGGAGGGAAGAAGAAGAAGAAGCAGAGAGGCGAAGAAATAGAGGGGGCGGAGGGAGGTTTGGACAGTGCTATCAAGCCCTTTTTCTACTACCTCACCAGTGACGGCCGCATCCACTTCTCATTGGCAGAAAAGTGATCGGTCGAGGTGGCGACGGACTAAACTAATGGCGATGGTTAGCGCATGGACAGGGCTCTCTTGGAATCTACACGCACTAAACTACTAGACAGAGTTGGGATCTTGAGAAATCTCCCACCTTTCTATATCACCATCCACTGCCGCGGAGTGACGGGATCGAGCATTCGCCAATGGCAGTTTCGTCAACATGCATGGCCCATGGGTGGTTGATCGGATTGTTGTGGAGTACCACTACTAGAATCTGGACGACAACGAAGTTATTAACAAGGAGAAGAAAATTCTACAAGTAGATGGCAGTGCATACGCACACGCCCTTGTAACCCCCGGAAAAGGCAAGTGTATGTGCATGGAGCACAAGAATTTTTCGTACGAATTCGCTTGTTCAGAACGAGAAACTGAGGGATTGATTAATAATAAGTGTGTGATCAACCAAGACATATGCCGCCCCGAAAAACAGGAACTCAAAAGGGTAGAATTAGAGCAACCCAACGAGGCGACCCATTTTGTCCGAGTGCGTCCGTTTGTGTCGCGACGAACAGAAAAGTCGGCCCAACGCGCCGACTCAAACGGATATGCGTCCGCTTTTCGTCCACCTGCTGACTCATTCCTGACCCATTTTTGAGTCTCATTTGCGTCCGCGCGGCCACGAGACGGATGCGCGCGGCGCCCGCCTACTCCCCCTGGCCAGCCAGTCGATGGCAAAGCCTCCACCATGTCCCTTCACTTTCTCCAAAACCCTCCCGCCCCCACGCACTCCCGCCGCTCGCCATGGAAGACGATCTCGATGCCGCCGCCGGCCTTGCCTCCCTCGCTTCGTCCGGCATCACCGCCCCCTCTGGCAAAGGCATACACCCCATCCCCCCTCCCCGGCAAGACCGCCATCGCGCCCAAGAAAAAGGAGCTGACACCCGAGGAGCGGGACAGGGAGTCGGCGAAGAAAGGACAGGAGGCACGCAGCGGATGCAAGGGGCAAAGCAGCCGCCGCGGCCACAGCCGCCGCCGCGGCCATAGCCGCCGCCGTGAAGCAGGAGGACACCGCCGCCCGCGTCGCGGCGACAACGAGGGAGGCGCTATTGTACCTAGGGTCAAACCCTGGCCAGCACGACCTCGTCAACGCCGCCGTGGCCGCGGCCAGCACCGGCTCGTCTGCCTCCCCTCGAATGGTGCTGCCAGAGTCGTTCTGCGCGTCGACGACCCATCTGATTCTCGGCTTCCACGTCTACCCGCAAGCCTCCCGATTCTCCGGGGAATGCTCGCCGGAGGTAAGCGTGGTGGCGCCTTTCACGCCCACGCCCGCACCCATCGACCTCAACGCCACACCATTACTCGATGGCTCGTCATCCGGTGAGGCGAGGAAACTCACGCGGGAGATGCCAGCCGACATGCTCCCCGGCGCCCGCAACCTCTTTGATAGAATGCCGACGGCCAGCGACGACGAGATGTCCAAACGTTTCATGGAGAGCATCCTCTTCGAGGGTGGTACGGCGGCCGCGGCTGTCTACTATCCCGATGAGACACAAAGCTAGGACGGTCGAGGGTCGTTTGCGCCCTCGACCTTTGATAAGCTGGCATGCAGGCCACCTTCATGCGAGATCAGATCGGCCTGGACCTGGACGGCTTCCCGCTCGACCATAAATTTTCGGAGGATTACGACCTCGAGGAAGAGGATGAGTTGAACATCGACGCGGAGCCTTTGTTTGAGGACGAGCTCACCAACCAAGCCGCCGGGGCGAAGCCGAAGCGTAAGAACAAGTGGACGAAGGCATACACGACGTCCGAGGACAATCTCCTTTGTGAGTGTTGGAGGTACTTTGGGCAAGACCCCAAGATCGGCGCCGAACAAAAGGCATCAACCTTTTGGACTCGTGTCTATCGTGAGTTCCATGAACGCAAGAAGTTTCCGCCGTACGAAATGCAAAGCACGTGTGGGTGGGTGTCCATCTCAAAGCGATGGAAGGTGATCCAACAAGAGTGCAACAAGTTTTGTGCCACTTTTGAGAGCATCAAGGCACGCCCCGTAAGCGCCATCAGCATGCAAGACATGGTATGCATGCATGCGCCCCTCTTTGTGTCATTTCGTTTATGCTTGCATGTCCATTTCCATTTCCATTTGACAATATGCTTGCATGCATTTCATTTGTAGGCATTCCAAGCTTTGGAGGCATTTAAGGTCCAACACGATGGCAAGTCCTTCAACCTATCCCATTGTTGGAGGGCCATCAAAGACGAGGAGAAGTTCAAGGCACAATATAACGCCCTCATGTCGCATGGGGGGAAGAAAGTCGTGGAGGAGGTTGGGGAGGGCGCGAAGCCACGATCGGCGGGGAAGACTAACTCCAAGAAGGAGGACAAGCGGGATGCGGCGTAGAACGTCTTGATCGCAACCGTGGAATGCATGATGACCAAGAAGGACTCAAGGGAGAAGAAGCGCCGGCAAGATAAGGAAGACCAAATGAACGCCTTCATGGAGATCCAAAGGAGGATGCTTGAGATGGAGGCGGAGAAGCAAACGAGGATGCTTGAAATGGAGGCGGAGAAGCAAGCCGAGATGCTAGAGATCGAGGCCGCCAATGCCAGGACCAAGACGAAAGAAGTGGCTCTCGCTAGCATGATGACGGGGGTGGAGATCATGAAGGTGGATCTCAACATTGTGTCGCCAAGGAAGAGGTCATGGTTCGAGAAGATGCATGCCGACATGCTCAAGTTCGACGACGAGTGATCTATGACGGCGAGCGCCATCCTTTTTTGTACTTCGCAAGTGTACTGGCATGACCACGGCTGCGATGACGTGGTCGAACTCCCGTCCTTTTTTTGTGTGCTGGCATGTGTGCCGGCCGCTGACAAGTGCAGCAACATGAACTGTGTGATGTTTTTTAAGATGACATTATATGCCGACCGCTGGCATGATACCGGCATGAACTTTGGGCGATGGTATGACCGTTGACATGATCTAAGGCCGCGGGCCTTTTCAAATTTGTGCGCGGACATGAATTACGTCAGAGCCGTTGGACGCACTGTCAACCCAAATGTTAAACAGGACAGACGTCAAGCGGGGGCCGACTCAAACGGATAAAATACGCACAAAAGCGCCGTTCGTTTGGGTCGGCGTGTTGAGTTGTTTTCAGGAAAATTACGGAAAATCTGGATGTCATAAACACTCAAACCCTACAGGAATCAACGGCACATGAAAATTCAAACAAACGTTGGCACTCTTCAAAATTTCCGCTTGAATTACTCATTAAATATGAGGATTTCAATTCTTGACAAGCTGTTCCTTCGTTCGAAAAGGTTTTTTTTATAGGAGTTCAAGCTTCCAAATATTTTAATTTCTTCGCATGGAACCAGAAATTTCCCCTCGCTAACGAAAAAGAAATGGCACGTCTCATCGCACCCCTGTTAGGTGCTGATTAATTAAGGGTGGGCCGTCCAGTCACCCCTCCCAGCAGGCAGGTAGTGTACGGACACCCGGTATTATCGCTAATAGGTTACATCATTACATATTGAGATGAGAGCATGTTTACAAGTCTGTCGGCGCAGTGTTCAGATAGTAGACGGAGTAGGCCATGTACCGGTCAATCGATTACTCCCTTCATTTTTATATATAAGACCACAAATTTAAATTATAGATATCAATGTAAAATTTAATGTCTGCTTTGCAAGTCAGTTTTCCTTTTTGTTTACTGGAATCATTAATACCCTACATGCATGCAAGAAAACTGAATGGAGGAAGTAGCTGACTGTCATTATGACTGTATGCAAGCAACTATTAAACAGGTTGCTAGTACGAGAAAATATCATTAATTTTGCCTCGATTACTGTTGATGGTCTTGTATAGATGCAAAACATATATTTCATAGTAGTCTTGTATATAAAAATGGAGGGAGTATTTCAAATAATTTTTTCTTCTAAAAAATAGAATATATTTTTCTTTAAGCAAGGGGCTATGCCACAACTTCTCAAACTTGAATCTATAAATGCTGATTCGCCGCAAAAATCCATAAATGCTACTATCAATTTTTTTTGAGACGTAATGTCACTATTAATTATGTCTTTTTTTTAAAAGATGTTTTTGTTAACTTAAAATGTAGCATCAAGCGGATACAAAGCAAAATGAGCAATACTAAATTTCTACATAGTTAGAATGCAAATATCCAACAAAAGTAAAGATGAAACGACGTAACAACAACACTAAAGTCATAAAATATCGACACTATGCCTATCCCTATATTACAGGAGAAGGTGGACTGATTCGGAGATTAAACTGACACATACATTGGGAGATTATGCCTGCATTGCATTAGCCGGGACAGATCCGGATCTCCAGATCAATCCACCTTCTCCTGCAATATGGGCATATGCATAGTGTCGGACAGTTTAATCGAATTCAATCTGGAGAGAAGATGTTGCCATGACATGATGCGTGGCCAATCAAATCCTATCGGAAAGGAATATCCGAAGGGGATAAGTTGAGCACTTGCGCAAGGGGATTGTTCTTATCACGTACAATGCAACACAGGGCTGAATATTTTTCCCGGAGAGTGGCACCGCCTAACCACTTGTCCTTCTAGAAATGAATCTCCAAGCCGCCCCTTATTGCAAACGATCAAAAACGAAAAATGTGTCCCTTTGTCGCTATTAGACCTGCTCAAAAGCGTGAAGCTCTAGGTTTCCAAAATGTCCGGGACACAACATTTTGGCTCAGATATTTATTGCATAATAGGGTTTGTCAAACATCATCCTTAGTAAGTAGTTTGAATAATCATTTATTAAGTAAGGCATCATTCATAACCTAGAGATCATGAATGCGTAGACCACACAAACCACTCTCCATTTGGTTAGCCGATACTTCTTTTTCTTTTTACGTCTCCTTGGGCAAATAATATGGATCTAAAGTAATCTACTATTTGTAAGGCCCTTTTTGGAAGTTGGGAAAAAAGAGCATATGGAGAATCATAATTGACAAAACCCGTTCTCCTCCAACTGAGAAAAACTTGCCTTTCCACCTCAATTGTTTTTCCAGGTGCTCTCCTACATATTACCACTATGCATTAGCATTGTTAAGGAAATCGGTAACTGGTAGTTTCTCGGTCGGCTTGGGAGTAGCGATTAATCAGTGAATCGACCTATTATCTGGATTAATCGGTTGACCATTAATCGGTAGATTAAATAGGAACCTACCAACATATATCTAGTTTTTCAGGTATTATATCATACTCTCATGCTCTCCATTATGTAATATACCAAATATGTAATAATTTGGTCGAACCCTAGCTATTGAGGAATGAGAGGGGGATTGGAGGGGTTACGGGCCAAAATTTTGGGTTGTGTTTGTCCCTAAGTTAATGGGCCAACAACGATTAATCGGTCTCACAGCCTATTAATTGGTCTCACAGGCAAGTTAATCGGCTTGACAAGTTAACGTGACGAATATGTGCTATTCGATTCGGCCATCCTACGAGTAGCGATTAACTGACCCATTAACCGATTAATCGGACGAATTCTTGAACAATGTGCATTAGTGAGGCACTGATAATAGATCGGGATTCCTAAATATTTAATCAGGAATTAGCCTTGTGCACAACAAAATAGGTCCACGTATGCGGCAAACACCTCAGTGTCTTCTCCAAAGAAGAAGAAAAACACTTTTATGAAAGTTAATTTTAAGGCCTAACATTTTCAAAAGTGCTTAAAGCAAGAACATCATATTTCAAGCCTTCTCCAAGTCATGTTCCATACAAAGAACTGTGACATCGGCATACTGAAGAATCGAGAGGTCATCATCCTTAAGGTGTGGCACTACTCCTATAATATGACCTTCTTTCTTAGCGTGATTGATTAGGATGGCCAACATGTCAGCAATAGTATTAAATAACATTGGAGACATGAGTCACTTTGACATAATCTTTTTTGTTAGAAAATAATGGCCAATGTCATCATTAACTTTGACGGCCACAATTACCTCCAGTAATAATTTTTTTTGGATCCACTATCGTCATTTCTCGGAGAAACCGTTCATTTTCAGAGACTAATGGAGGAATGACCATTTGAATTTGTCGTAAGCCTTTTCAAATTCAACCTTGAATACTACCCCACTCATATTTTTCCAATGCATCTCGTCAACAGTCTCATGTAGGATTATTATTGCATCAGGTACATTTCTTCCTTGCATGAAAGTTGTTTGAGATGGCAGGACCACATAGTTTGCGGCCGCATTGAGCCTATTAGTAGCCATCTTGGTGAAAATCATGAAGATGACAATGAGGAGGCATATGGGTCTATATTTTGTTGGATCCGCTCAACTTCCTTAATCTTTGGCAACAAAACAAAATCATCAAAAGTAAGCCTAGATATGTCAAGTTGGCTGACATGTAGAGCATTGAACAATTCCATGTTATTAGACTTAATGATACCAGAAGTTCTCATAGAACTAGAGAATACTTTGCGCGTTGAATTGGTTGATGAAAATTTGGGTTGATAACATTAGAACCAAAATTAAGAATACATATGACTTATTATATTTTTATTATATACAGTTGTAATAATATTTATTAAATATAAGTAGAATAATTGAATGAAATACATATTTCCATGCATGGCTGAATGTTGTCGTGGATCTGTTCTCATGCATGATTTCATGTTGAGGTAAGGTTGTCAGAATCGCGATTTTGAATCGGATCGGAGCTTCGATGATAAGATCGCAAATCATAGAATCTTCACTATCATAATCATAGAAACGTAGCTTCTAAGAACTAAAATCATAGAATCATAGGGGTTAGTTTGAATCGTAAAGTCGTGGAATCGTATAACAGAATCGCGATTCGGACAACCTTGTGTTGAGGTGAGCCTTATCTCATTCATAGTTGTATGGTGAGGTAGTATAATTGCATGTTGAGATAAATAAGTTAGTGGGGATAACTATCTTAGCTATATAGGATTATACGGGGAGGCCATCAAGACCTGGAGCTTTATTATGTTCCATTTGGAACACCACATCTCTCACCTCCTCTTCAGAGAAAAGCGTTGTAAGTATACCATTATCTTCTGAAGTGACTTGTGGAATATAATTTGTTCGGGCCTTATCAAGGGTGACATTCCCATTATCTGGTGCCCTAGACAAATATTTGTAATATTTGGTGATATAATGTTTTAGTTCCACCTAACCTTCAATATGGTACTCATCTTTTTGGAGACTAAAAATGCACTTCCTACTATGATGTCCATTGGCTATCAGTTGGAAATATCTTGTATTGTTGTCTCCATCCAATATTAAGTCATATTTGGATCTTTGGTACCATTTCACTTCCTCTTCTTGCAAGAGATATGCAATCTTCTCGTTGGATTGATTTCAAGTCAATTTCTTGTAGAGACAAGATGCAAGTTTTTGTGATTTAGTCGAGATCATCAATAATGGTAGACATGTGTTGTTTTTTCTTATTGATATCACCGGTATGTTTCGCCCATCCTGCTTGGAATTGTGTTGTGGCGCATATTTTAAAGTTCCATATCTAGATTGGCGTGGAAATAAAGAAAAACATCCTACAAACCAATCATCCTAAGGCATGAAATCATCCAAGGATTCTTTTGTAACTAGAGATGGAACCCTGCACATTGCTACGAGAATGAGTAGGAATCATTTTATTGAGCTTTGATTTTATTAAAATATTAGTATTTAGAATAATATGAAAACTGAAACTAAAATAACTATAGGTTATTGTATTTGATTATAGTATGGTTGTAGAATATTTATTTAATATGTGTATCATGTATGGAGCATGTTAACCGTGGGGTCTTTATTGAATATGTGTAGCATGCATGATGCATGCTAAAGGTGAGGTGTTTCCATGCATGGCAATGGCTTGGTGAGTTGCTATAGTGCATGTTGAGATAATTTGAGTTAGTGGGGAAGTATGTAGGACACAGGATTCCTTTTGAACCAAATAGCCTTATAGAAAGAACACGATCAAAATACTACTTACAAAAAATGTCAGCACCTCAACAGACCGACTCGCTCACACTTGGGGTGAGGAACATGATCAAATTCGAAGAGGAATTGGTGCATTTCAGATGTATTCCACCAAGCCTGACTTTGATCTGACCATAGGAGCAACTCTAGCAAAGTCACCAAAATGACATCCCATAAAACGAGTGTACAACGCACTGCATAGTATTTTGTGTTGGGGAACGTAGTATTTCAAAAATTTGCCTACGATCACGCAAGATCTATCTAGGAGAAGCATAGCAACGAGCGGGGAGAGTGTGTCTACGTACCCTCGTAGATTGCAAAGCGGAAGCATTTATCAACGCGGTTGATGTAGTCGTACACCTTCACGATCCGTCCCGATCAAGTACCGAACGTACGGCACCTCCGCGTTCAGCACACGTTCAACTCAATTACGTCCTAGCCTTCTTGATCCAGCAAGACGTGCGAAGTAGTAGATGAGTTCCGGTAGCACGACGGCATGGTGACGGTGTTGGTGAAGAACAATCTCCGCAGGCTTCGCCAAGCAGAACGGAAACTATGACGGATGATAAACTAGAGGGGACGGGGTTGCCGGCACATGGCTTGGTGATTCTTGATGTGTCCTGGGTGCTAGCCCCGCCCCTCTATTTATATGTTGAGCCTTGGGGTCGAAACTGGGAGTAAAAGCCTCCACAAATTCGGTCTCACCCGAAAGGCAAAAGTCCTTCTCGGACTCTAGGGCCAGACGCCAGCGTCCCAGGCGTCTGGGGGTTCCCGGCGTCTGGACCCAGACGCCAGGGACCCTAGTGTCTGGCCCCTGGACTCCGCAAAAATTCCTTTGCACTTTCGAAAAACCTTATGGGTTTTCCCCTTTGGCCCAAATAAAGTGTTCTCGTACCCAAACATTTCAAGAAACATCCGGAACCCCTTCAGATGAATTCTGGAACCCTTCCGGAGACCAAACACTGTTATCCAATATATCAATATTTATCTCCGGAACATTTCGGAGTTCCTCGTCATGTCCATGATCTCATCTGGGACTCCGAACAACATTCGGTCACCAAAACACATAACTCATAATACAAATCATCATCGAATGTTAAGCGTGCGGACCCTACGGGTTTGAGAACTATGTAGACATGACCGAGACACATCTCCGGTCGATAACCAATAGCGGAACCTGGATGCTCATATTGGTTCCTACATATTCTACGAAGATCTTTATCGGTAAAACCGCAATAACAACATACGTTATTCCCTTTGTCATCGGTATGTTACTTGCCCGAGATTTGATCGTCGGTATCATCGTACCTAGTTCAATCTCATTACCGGCAAGTCTCTTTACTCGTTAGGTAATGCATCATCCCATAACTAACTCTTTAGTCACATTGCTTGCAAGGCTTATAGAGATGTGCATTACCGAGAGGGCCCAGAGATACCTCTCCGATACTCGGAGTGACAAATCCTAATTTTGATCTATGCCAACCCAACAAACACCTTCGGAGACACTTGTAGAGCATCTTTATAATCACCCAGTTACGTTGTGACATTTGATAACACACAAGGTGTTCCTCCGGTATTCGAGAGTTGCATAATCTCATAGTTAGAGGAATATGTATAAGTCATGAAGAAAGCAATAGCAATAAAACTTAATGACCCTATGCTAAGCTAACGGATGGGTCTTGTCCATCACATCATTCTCCTAATGATGTGATCCCACTCATCAAATGACAACACATGTCTATGGTCATGAAACTTAACCATCTTTGATTAACGAGCTAGTCAAGTAGAGGCATACTAGGGACACTTTGTTTTGTCTATGTATCCACACATGTATCAAGTTTTCGGTTAATACAATTATAGCATGAATAATAAATATTTATCATGATATAAGGAAATATAAATAACAACTTTATTATTGCCTCTAGGGCATATTTCCTTCAGTCTCCCACTTGCACTAGAGTCAATAATCTAGTTCACCTTGTCATGTGATTTAACACCAATAGTTCACATTTTTATGTGATTAGTTCACATAGCCATGTGACTAATACCCAAAGGGTTTTACTAGAGTCAATAATCTAGTTCACATCGCTATGTGATTAACACCCAAAGAGTACTAAGGTGTGATCATGTTTTGCTTGTGAGAGAAGCTTAGTCAATGGGTCTGTCACATTCAGAGCCGTATGTATTTTGCAAATTTTCTATGTCTACAATGCTTTGCATGGAGCTACTCTAGCTAATTGCTCCCACTTTCAATATGTATCCAGATTGAGACTCAGATTCATCCAGATCGGTGTAAAAGCTTGCATCGACGTAACTCTTTACGACGAACTCTTTATCACCTCCATAACCGAGAAATATCTCCTTAGTCTTCTAAGGATAATTTTGACCATTGTCTAGTGATCCACTCCTGGATCAATATCGTACCCCCTTGCCAAACTCATGGTAAGGTACACAATAGGTTTGGTACACAACATAGCATACATTATAGAACCTATGGCTGAGGCATAGGGAATGACTTTCATTCTCTTTCTATTTTCTGTTGTGGTCATGTTTTGAGTCTTACTCAACTTTACACCTTGCAATACAGGCAAGAACTCCTTCGTTGACTGTTCCATTTTGAACTACTTTGAAATCTTGTCAAAGTATGTACTCATTGAAAAATCTTATCAAGCATCTTGATCTATCTCTATAGATCTTGATTCCCAATATGTAAGCAGCTTCACCGAGGTCTTTCTTTGAAAGACTCATTTCAAACACTCTTGTATGTTTTCTAGAAAATTCTACATCATTTCTAATCAACAATATGGCATTCACATATACTTATCAGAAAGGCCGTAGTGCTCCCACTCACTTTCTTGTAAATACAGGCTTCATCGCAAGTCTGTATAAAACTATATGCTTTGATCAACTCATCAAAGCGTATATTCCAACTCCGAGATGCTTGCACCAGTCCATAGATGGACCGCTGGAGCTTGCACATTTTGTTAGCACCTTTAGGATTGACAAAACCTTCTGGTTGTATCATATACAAATCTTCTTTAATAAATCCATTAAGGAATGCAGTTTTAACATCCATTCGTCAGATTTCATAAAATGTGGCAATTGCTAACATGATTCGGACAGACTTTAAGTATCGATACGAGTGAGAAAATCTCATCATAGTCAACACCTTGAACTTGTCAAAAACCCTTTTCGACAAGTCGAGCTTTGTAGATAGTAACACTACTATCAGCGTCCGTCTTCCTCTTGAAGATCCATTTATTCTCAATGGCTTGCCGATCATCGGGCAAGTCCACCAAAGTCCACACTTTGTTCTCATACATGGATTCTATCTCAGATTTCATGGCCTCAAGCCATATGTCAGAATCTGGGCTCATCATCGCTTCCTCATAGTTTGTAGGTTTATCATGGTCTAGTAACATGACTTCCAGAACAGGATTACTGTACCACTCTGGTGCAGATCGTACTCTGGTTGACCTACGAGGTTCGGTAGTAACTTGATTTGAAGTTTCATGATCATCATCATTAACTTCCTCACTAATTGGTGTAGGCATCGCTGGAACTGATTTCTGTGATGAACCATTTTCCAATTCGAGAGAAGGTACAACTACCTCATCAAGTTCTACTTTCCTCCCACTCACTTCTTTCGAGATAAACTCCTTCTCTAGAAAGGATCCATTCTTAGCAATGAATATCTTGCCTTCGGATCTGTGATAGAAGGTGTACCCAACAGTCTCCTTTGGGTATCCTATGAAGACACATTTCTCCTATTTGGGTTCGAGCTTATCAGGTTGAAGCTTTTTCACATAAGCATCGCAACCCCAAACCTTAAGAAATGACAGCTTAGGTTTGTTGCCAAACCACAGTTCATATGGTGTCATCTCAACGGATTTAGATGGTGCCCTATTTAATGTGAATGCAGTTGTCTCTAATGCATAACCCCAAAACGATAGTGGTAAATCGGTAAGAGACATCATATATCGCACCATATCCAATATAGTATGGTTACGATGTTCGGACACACCATTACGCTATGGTGTTCCGGGTGACGTGAGTTGTGAAACTATTCTACATTGTTTTAAATGAAGGCCAAAACTTGTAAATCAAAAATTCGCCTCTGTGATCAGATCGCAGAAACTTTATTTTCTTGTTATGATGATTCTCCACTTCACTCTGAAATTCTTTGAACTTTTCAAAATGATTCGGACTTGTGTTTCATTAAGTAGATTTACCTATATCTTCTCAAATCAACTGTGAAGGTTAGAAAATAACGATACCCGCCACGAGTCTCAACACTCATCGGACCGCATACATCGGTATGTATTATTTCCAATAAGTCAGTGGCTCGCTCCATTGTTCCGGAGAACAAAGTTTTATTCATCTTGCCCATGAGGCATGGTTCGCAAGTATCAAATGATCCATAATCAAGTGATTCCAAAAGCCCATCTGCATGGAGTTTCTTCATGCGCTTTACACCAATATGATCAAAACGGCAGTGCCACAAATATGTTGCACTATCATTATCAACTTTGTATCTTTTGGCATCAATATTATGAATATGTGTATCACTACGATCGAGATTCAATAAACCGCTTACATTGGGTGTATGACCATAGAAGGTTTTATTCATGTAAACAGAACAAAAATTATTCTCTGACTTAAATGAATAACTGTATCGCAATAAACATGATCCAATCATATTCATGCTCAATGCATACACCAAATAACATTTATTTAGGTCCAACACTAATCCTGAAGATAGGGGGAGTGTGCGATGGTGATCCTATCAACCTTGGAATCACTTCCAACACACATCGTCACCTCGCCCTTAACTAGTCTCTGTTCATTTTGCAACTCTTGTTTCGAGTTACTAATCTTAGCAACTGAACCGTTATCAAATACCCTAGGGTTACTATGAACACTAGTAAAGTACGCATCAATAACATGTATATCAAATATACCTTTCACTTTGCCATCCTTCTTATCCGCCAAATATTTGGGGTAGTTCCGCTTCGAGTGACCATTTCCTTTGCAGTAGAAGCACTCAGTTTCAGGCTTAGGTCTAGCTTTGGGTTTCTTCACGGGAGTAGCAACTTGCTTGATGTTCTTCTTGAAGTTCCCCTTCTTCCATTTGCCCTTTTTCTTGAAACTAGTGGTCTTGTTAACCATCAACAATTGGTGCTCCTTGATTTCTACCTTCGTCGATTTCAGCATCGCGAAGAGCTCGGGAATCGTTTTCGTTATTCCTTGCATATTATAGTTCATCACAAAGTTCCAGTAACTTGGTGATAGTGACTAGAGAACTCTGTCAATCACTATATTATCTACTCCCTCCGTTCCGAATTACTTGTCTTGGATTTTTCTAGATACGGAGGTATCTAGCACTAAAATGAGTCTAGATACATCCGTATCTAGACAAATCCAAGACAAGTAATTCGGAACGGAGGCAGTAGAAGATCAACTCCCACTTGATTCAAGTGATTGTAGTACCCAGACATTCTGAGCACATGCTCACTAGCTGAGCTATTCTCCTCCATCTTGTAGGCAAAGTACTTTGTCAGAGGTCTTATACCTCTTGACACGGGCATGAGTCTGAAATACCTATTTCAACTCTTGGAACATCTTATATGCTCTGTGGCATTCAAAACGTTTTTGAAGTCCTGGTTCTAAGCCGTAAAGCATGGTGCACTAAACTATCAAGTAGTCATCATACCGTGCTTGCCAAACGTTCATAACGTCTGCATTTGCTCCTGCAAAAGGTCCGTCACCTAGCGATGCATCAAGGACATAATTATTTTGTGAAGCAATGAGGATAATCCTCAGATCACAGATCCAGTCCGCATCGTTGCTACTATCATCTTTTAACTTATTTTTCTCTAGGAACATATCAAAAATAAACGGGGAGCTATAACGTGAGCTATTGATCTACAACATAATTTGCAAATACTATCAGGACTAAGTTCATGATAAATTAAAGTTCAATTAATCATATTACATAAGAACTCGCACTTAGATAGACATCCCTTTGGTCATCTAAATGATCACGTGATCCATATCAACTAAACCATGTCCGATCATCATGTGAGATGGAGTAGTTTTTAATGGTGAACATCACTATGTTGATCATATCTACTATATGATTCACGTTCGACCTTTCGGTCTTAATATTCCAAGGCCATATATGCATATGCTAGGCTCGTCAAGTTTAACCCAAGTATTCCGCGTGTGTAAAACTGGCTTGCACCCGTTGTAAGTGAACGTAGAGCTTATCACACCCGATCATCACGTGGTGTCTTGGCACGACGAACTATTGCAACGGTGCATACCCAGGGAGAACACTACCTTGAAATTTAGTAAGGGATCATCTTATAATGCTACCGTCGTACTAAGCAAAATAAGATGCATAAAAGATAAACATCACATGCAATCAAAATATGTGACATGATATGGCCATTATCATCTTATGCCTTTGATCTCCATCTCCAAAGTATCATCATGATCTCCATTGTCACCGGCATGACATCATGATCTCCATCATCTTGATCTCTATCAACGTGTCATCACATGATCGTCTCGCCAACTATTGCTTTTGCAACTATGGCTATCGCATATCGGTAAAGTAAAACAATTATATAGTGCTTGCATCTTATGCAATAAAGAGACAACCATAAGGCTCCTGCCAGTTGCTGAAAACTTCAACAAAACATGATCATCTCATACAAAAAATTATATCACATCATGTCTTGACCATATCACATCACAACATGCCCTGCAAAAACAAGTTAGACGTCCTCTACTTTGTTGTTGCAAGTTTTACGTGGCTGCTACAGGCTTCTAGCAAGAACTGTTCTTACCTACACATCAAAACCACAACGATTTTTCGTCAAGTGTTTTTTTAACCTTCAACAAGGACCGGGCGTAGTCAAACTCGATTCAACTAAAGCTGGAGAAACAGACACCCACTGGCCACTTGTGTGCGAAGCACGTCGGTAGAACCAGTCTCATGAACGCGGTCATGTAATGTCGGTCTGGGCCGCTTCATCCAACAATACCACCGAGTCAAAGTAAGACATTGGTGGTAAGCAGTATGACTATTATTGCCCACAACTCTTTGTGTTCTACTCGTGCATATAACATCTACGCAAGACCTGGCTCTGATACCACTATTGGGGAACGTAGTATTTCAAATATTTGCCTACGATCATGCAAGATCTATCTAGGAGAATCATAGCAACGAGCGGGGAGAGTGTGTCTACGTACCCTCGCAGATCGCAAAGCGGAAGCGTTTATCAATGTGGTTGATGTAGTCGTACACCTTCATGACCCGTCTCGATCAAGTACCAAACATACGGCACCTCTGCCTTCAGCACATGTTCAGCTGGATGACATCCTCGCCTTCTTGATCCAGCAAGACGGGCGAATTAGTAGATGAGTTCCGGCAGCACGATGGTGTAGTGACGGTGTTGGTGAAGAACAATCTCCGTAGGGCTTCGCCAAGCACAACGGAAATTATGAAAGAGGATAAACTAGAGGGGATGGGGTTGATGGCACATGGCTTGGTGATTCTTGATGTGTCTTGGGTGCTAGCCCTGCCCCTCTATTTATATGTTGAGCCTTGGGGTCGAAACTTGGAGTAAAAGCCTCCACAAAGTCGGTTTCACCCGAAAGGCAAGAGTCCTTGTCGGACTCTAGGGCCAGACGCCAGGGTTCCCGACGTCTGGACCCAGACGCCAGGGTTCCCGATGTCTGGACCCAGACGCCAGGGACCCTGGCGTCTGGCCCCTGGACTCCGCAAAACTTCCTTTTGTGCTTTCCAAAAACCAAAGGGGTGGCCCAAATAAAGTGTTCTCGTACCCAAACATTTCGGGAAACATCCGAAACCCCTTCTGGTGAATTCCGGAACCCTTCCAGAGACGAAACACTATTATCCCTTATATCAATCTTTATCTCCGGACCATTCTTGAGTTCCTCGTCATGCCCATGATCTCATCCGGGACTCTGGACAACATTCGGTCACCAAAACACATAACTCATAATACAAATCATCATCGAACGTTAAGCGTGAGGACCCTACGGGTTTGAGAACTATGTAGACATGACCGAGACACATATCCGGTCAATAACCAATAGCGGAACCTGGATGCTCATATTGGTTCCTACATATTCTACGAAGATCTTTATTAGTCAAACCGCAATAACAACATACGTTAGTCCCTTTGTCATCGGTATGTTACTTGCCCGAGATTCGATCGTCGGTATCATCATACCTAGTTCAATCTCGTTACCGGCAAGTCTCTTTACTCATTCCGTAATGCATCATCCCATAACTAACTCTTTAGTCACATTGCTTGCAAGGCTTATAGCGATGTGCATTACCGAGAGGGCCCAGAGATACCTCTCCAATACTTGGAGTGACAAATCCTAATTTTGATCTATGCCAACCCAACAAACACCTTCGGAGACACCTGTAGAGCATCTTTATAATCACCCAGTTATGTTGTGACGTTTGATATCACACAAGGTGTTCCTTCGATATTCAGGAGTTGCATAATCTGATAGTCAGAGGAATATGTATAAGTCATGAAGAAAGCAATAAAACTTAATGATCATTATGCTAAGCTAACGGATGGGTCTTGTCCATCGCATCATTCTCCTAATGATATGATCCCGTTCATCAAATGACAACACATGTCTATGGTCAGGAAACATGACCATCTTTGATTAACGAGCTAGTCAAGTAGAGGCATACTAGGGACACTTTGTTTTGTCTATGTATCCACACATGTATCAAGTTTTCGGTTAATATAATTCTAGCATGAATAATAAACATTTATCATGATATTAGGAAATATAAATAACAACTTTATTATTGCCTCTAGGGCGTATTTCCTTCATTTTGGAGGCCATCGACGCAATTTGCAAACTCAAATTCACCAAAATGCAACCTCCATTTAAAAAAATCACATTCCATTTTTGTGTGCATATCTTCAAAAATCAATTCTAGCTCGAGACATTAAGATAGTGACTAAAATTGGATCGACACTCAGACAAGATTAGAAATTTTTAGATCATATATATTGGACCAAGATTCATTGCTTTATACTTATTTAGCGACTAAAATGTCAAGAAGCGACATCTACATACATCACTATAAGACTAGACGATAGGCAATGGCGCTATTTGACATCTCTAATAACCACTGTAGCCTTCCGATGCTTCCAATCAGAGCTGTAGAGGAATGCCTTTTCAGGTTCGGAGGACGATGGCTCGACGGTGGCCAAGCGGCGAAGAAGCTAAACCTCGAGGCACCATCCTCACACGAATGCTTGAATGCACAGTGGACCTTGCGGTGGCATTGCTACGTGATACCCTAGAGCTTTGTGCCTTTGGATCCATGGACCTCTTGGCCCAGATCTTCGGTCCCACCCAGACCTCCAGGCTTGCCTAAAAGCAAGTTGGTGGGCTTGGCTCATGTAATCTCTCCTACCTCCACACCTCTTCGTGAAAATCTGTAGTCATACCCCTGCACTTTCTAGGGTTAGCAAAGCATTAGAGGTTAAACCAAGATAGAGCTTTGATGTAGGGTAGAACCCTAGATGCCCGATCTTTCACGAAATGGAGGGGATCCTACAAAGAACACAAAGAACACGAGGGGAAAAGCACGAGAGAAATCACTCAACCAACAAGATTCGGTCACACATATGCTAGATCCTCGAAGCACAAGGAGATACATGATCCACGATCAACAAGGGACGATACAAAGGTAACTAGTTCTTCTTCGTGAGGAGGCCTTGAGGGGTTCTTCCCGTGAGGGGTCTTGAATCCGCTTGGGGGATCTTCTCTGAAGAGGTCATGCACTCCAATGGAGAAGTAACCAAGTGGATGAGCAAAGCTCTATCTCTCAAATGAGCTATCACATTGCTGACCCTAGAAAGAGGGAGGAGGAGGAGTATATATAGTCTAAGGGGGAGAAGGGGTACATGGGCTTCGGCCCAACACGAAGTCAACACACATGCATCGGACGTCCGACTGTCACTGGTCGTCTGATTGCTCGCGAGGGTCCGAATGTCCAGTGCGCGTCAGAAGTCCGATGTTTTGGCTCGGATGTGCTTTGGTCGGACGTCCGGTCGGGGTCGGATGTCCGAGGTGTTGGTCGTCCAGAGATCTCCATACTTTCGATGTTTTGGCTCGATGATAGTGGTACCGGTCATCCGGAGGGCTTGGTCGTCCGGGCGCTGGGAGGTGTCGCCCGTCCGACGAGTGTCGGCCGTCCGGCCGCTGTAGCATTCGCTGGCTAGGACATGTCCAGTTGGCTGGAACTTCAGGCGTCGGTCGTCTGACGGCTGGTGACTTCCAGGCTGCTTTCCTTCTCGTTCCTTGTACTTGATGTCCTCACCGTCTTGTCCGTTGGGTGTAGCTGCTCCATGGCCTTCCTCCAAGTACCTGATCACGCATAGGATAGCCATGTCTCATATGTATAAAGTGGTAGTCCGGAGATGAGCGAGTTCACCTTATCTTCGATAGCCTTTGCTCGAGCTCTTGTCATTGGTCCAAGTGGTGTCGTGGGAGACGTAGTTAGGTCCATGGGGATGACCTTGGGATGCTCCCATCATCCCCCCCTTGGGAAAGTTCCAACCTCAGATCGAAATCTTCATCACCATGGTAGGGAGCTAGATCTTTGACGTTGAAGATGTCGCTCACATTGTACTTGTCGCGTGGGAGTTCGATCTTGTAAGCGTTGTTGTTGTAGCGTGCGAGCACCTTGAAGGGTCCATCGGCTCGTGGAAGAAGTTTGGACTTGCGTTCATTGGGGAAGCGTTCCTTGCGAAGTTGTGGCCACACTAGATCTCCAATGATGAATATCATGGGTTGCTTGTTGAAGTTGAGCTTGGTCGCGAGTCGTTGTACTTGACGCTCGATGGTATATCTTGTATCTTCATGCATCTTATTGAGATAATTGACTCGGGCACTCGCGTCCATGTCGATGCGCTCTTGTAGTGGTAGAGGGAGAATGTCCAATGGAGAAAACGGGTTGAAGCCATAGACGACCTCGAAGGGGGACTTACCGGTAGTCGAATGTCTTGCGCGGTTGTAGGTGTACTCGGCGATGGGTAGGCACTCCTCCCACTCCTTGATGTTCTTCTTGATGTGGAGAGTGTTCGGTTTGTCACCTCCATTTGGCCGTCGGTTTGAGGATAGTATGCCGAAGAGAACAAGAGCTTGATTCCGAGCTTGGCGCATAAGGTCTTCCAAAAGTAACTCAAGAACTTGACGTCGCGGTCTGAGACAATCGTCCTTGGTGTTGGGGAACGTAGTATGCAATTTCAAAAAAAATCCTATGCTCACGCAAGATCTATCTAGGAGAGTCATAGCAATGAGAGGGGAAGAGTGTGTCCATGTACCCTCGTATACGGAAAGTGGAAGCGTTTGACAACGCAGTTGATGTAGTCGAACTTCTTCACGTTCCGACCGATCAAGCACCGAATGTACGACACCTCCAAGTTCTGCATGAAGGAAATATGCCCTATAGGCAATAATAAAGTTATTATTTATTTCCTTATTTCATGATAAATGTTTATTATTCATGCTAGAATTGTATTAACCGGAAACATAATACATGTGTGAATACATAGACAAACATAGTGTTACTAGTATGCCTCTAGTTGACTAGCTCATTGATCAAAGATTGTTAAGTTTCCTAACCATAGACATGATTTGTTATTTGATCAATGGGGTCACATCATTAGGAGAATGATGTGATTGACTTGACCCATTTCGTTAGCTTAGCACTTGATCGTTTGTTTGCTGCTGTTGCTTTCTTCATGACTTATACATGTTCTTATGACTATGAGATTATGCAACTCCCGAATATCGGAGGAACACTTTGTGTGCTATCAAACGTCACAACGTAACTGGGTGATTATAAAGGTGCTCTACAGGTGTCTTCGATGGTACTTATTGAGTTGGCATAGATCAAGATTAGGATTTGTCACTCCGACTGTCGGAGAGGTATCTCTGGGCCCTCTCGGTAATACACATCACTATAAGCCTTGCAAGCATGATAACTAATGAGTTAGTTATGGGGTGATGTATTACGGAACGAGTAAAGAGACTTGCCGTTAACAAGATTGAACTAGGTATTGGATACCGACGTTCGAATCTCGGGCAAGTAATATACCGATGACAAAGAGAACAACATATTGTGTTGTGCAGTTTGACCAATAAAGATCTTCGTAGAATATGTAGGAACCAATATGAGCATCCAGGTTCTGCAATTGGTTATTGACCGGAGACGTGTCTCGGTCATGTCTACATAGTTCTCGAACCCGTAGCGTCCGCATGCTTAAAGTTCTGTGACGATCGGTTTTATGAGTTTATATGTTTTGATGTACCGAAGGTAGTTCGGAGTCCCAAATGTGATCACGGACATGACGAGGAGTCTTGAAATGGTTGAGACATAAAGATCTATATGTTGGAAGCCTACATTTGGACATCGGAATAGTTCCGGGTGAAATCGGGATTTTACCGGAGTACCGGAGGGGTTACCGGAACCCCCCGAGGACTAATGGGCCTTGTTGGGCCATAAGGGAAAGAGAAAGGGGCCGGCCTAGGGCAGGCGGCGCGCCCCCTTCCCCCTGTCTGAATTGGACTAGGAGAAGGGGGGGCGGCGCCCCCCTTTCCTTCTCTTTCTCTCCCTGCCTTTCCCCCTCCTAGTAGGAGTAGGAAAGGGAGGAATCCTACTCCTACTAGGAGGAGGATTCCTCCTCCTAGGCGCGCCAACAAGGGCCGGCGGCCTCCCCCTTGCTCCTTTATATACAGGGGCAGGGGGGCACCTCTAGAGACACAAGTTGATCACGAAGATCTCTCACAGCCGTGTGCGGTGCCCCCCTCCACCTTAATCCACCTCGGTCATACTATAGCGGTGTTTAGGCGAAGCCCTGCTGCGGTAGCTTCATCAACATCGTCACCACGCCATCGTGCTGACGAAACTCTTCCCCGAGCTCTACTGGATCGTGAGTTTGCGAGACATCACCGAGCTGAACGTTTGCTGAACGCGGAGGTGCCGTACGTTCAGTACTGAGGATCAGTCGATCGTGAAGATGTACGACTACATCAATTGTGTTGTCATAACGCTTCCTCTTAACGGTCTATGAGGGTACGTGGACGACACTCTCCCCTCTCGTTGCTATGCATCACGATGATCCTGCGTGTGCGTAGGAACTTTTTTGAAATTACTATGTTCCCCAACGGTGGCATCCGAGCCTGGTTTTATGCGTAGATGTTATATGCACGAGTAGAACACAAGTGAGTTGTGGGCGATACAAGTCATACTGCTTACCAGCATGTCATACTTTGGTTCAGCGGTATTGTTGGATGAAGCGGCCCGGACCGACATTACGCGTACGCATACGCGAGACTGGTTCTACCAACGTGCTTTGCACACAGGTGGCTGGCGGGTGTCAGTTTCTCCAACTTTAGTTGAACCGAGTGTGGCTACGCCCAGTCCTTGAGAAGGTTAAAACAACACCAACTTGACGAACTACCGTTTTGGTTTTGATGTGTAGGTAAGAACGGTTCTTGCTCAGCCCGTAGCAGCCACGTAAAACTTGCAACAACAAAGTAGGGGACGTCTAACTTGTTTTTGCAGGGCGTGTTGTGATGTGATATGGTCAATGATGCTATATTTATTGTATGAGATGATCATGTTTTGTAATGGAGTTATCGGCAACTGGCAGGAGCCATATGGTTGTCGCTTTATTGTATGCAATGCAACCGCCCTGTAATTGCTTTACTTTTTCACTAAGCGGTAGCGATAGTTGTAGAAGCAATAGTTGGCGAGACGACAACGATGCTACAATGGAGATCAAGGTGTCACGCTGGTGACGATGGTGATCATGACGGTGCTTCGAAGATGGAGATCACAAGCACAAGATGATGATGTCCATATCATATCACTTATATTGATTGCATGTGATGTTTATCCTTTATGCATCTTATTCTGCTTTGTTTGACGGTAGCATTATAAAAGTGTTCTCCCTGAGTATGCAACGTTGCCAAAGTTTGTCGTGTCGAGACACCACGTGATGATCGGGTGTGATAAGCTCTACGTCCATCTACAATGGGTGCAAGCCAGTTTTGCACACGCAGAATACTCGGGTTAAACTTGACGAGCCTAGCATATGCAGATATGGCCTCAGAACACTGAGACCGAAAGGTCAAGCGTGACTCATATAGTAGATATGATCAACATAGTGATGTTCACCATTAAAAACTACTCCATTTCACGTGATGATCGGTTATGGTTTAGTTGATATGGATCACGTGATCACTTAGATGATTAGAGGGATGTCTATCTAAGTGGGAGTTCTTAAGTAATACTATTAATTGAACTTAAATTTATCATGAACTTAGTACCTGATAGTATTTCGCTTATCTATGTTGTTGTAGATAGATGGTCCGTGCTGTTGTTCCGTTGAATTTTAATGCGTTCCTTGAGAAAGCAAAGTTGAAAGATGATGGTAGCAATTACACGGACTGGGTCCATAACTTGAGGATTATCCTCATTGCTGCATAGAAGAATTACATCCTGGAAGCACCACTGGGTGCCAGGCCCGCTGCAGATGCTGCTGACAACGTTAAGAACGTTTGGCAGAGTAAAGCTGATGACTACTCGATAGTTCAGTGTGCCATGCTTTACGGCTTAGAACCGGGACTTCAACGACGTTTTCAACGTCATGGAGCATATGAGATGTTCCAGGAGTTGAAGTTAATATTTCAAGCAAATGCCCGGATTGAGAGATATGAAGTCTCCAATAAGTTCTATAGCTGCAAGATGGAGGAGAATAGTTCTGTCAGTGAGCATATACTCAAAATGTCTGGGTATCATAATCACTTGACTCAACTGGGAGTTAATCTTCCTGTTGATAGTGTCATTGACAGAGTTCTTCAACCACTGCCACCAAGCTACAAAAGCTTCGTGATGAACTATAATATGCAAGGGATGAATAAGACCATTCCCGAGCTCTCCGCGGTGCTAAAGGCTACGGAGGTAGAAATCAAGAAGGAGCATCAAGTGTTGATGGTCAATAAGACCACCAGTTTCAAGAAAAAGGGCAAAGGGAAGAAGAAGGGGAACTTCAAGAAGAACGGCAAACAAGTTGCTGCTCAGGAGAAGAAACCCAAGTATGGACCTAAGCCTGAGACTGAGTGCTTCTACTACAAACAGACTGGTCACTGGAAGCGGAACTGCCCCAAGTATTTGGCGGATAAGAAGGATGGCAAAGTGAACAAAGGTATATGTGATATACATGTTATTGATGTGTACCTTACCATACTCGCAGTAGCACCTGGGTATTTGATATTGGTTCTGTTGCTAATATTTGCAACTCAAAACAGGGACTACGGATTAAGCGAAGACTGGCTAAGGACGAGGTGACTATGCGCATGGGAAATGGTTCCAAAGTCGATGTGATTGCCGTTGGCACGCTACCTCTACATCTACCTTCGGGGTTAGTTTTAGACCTAAATAATTGTTATTTGGTGCCAGCGTTAAGCATGAACATTATATCTGGATCTTGTTTGATGCGAGACGACTATTCATTTAAATCTGAGAATAATGGTTGTTCTATTTATATGAGCAATATCTTTTATGGTCATGCACCCTTAAAGAGTGGTCTATTCTTGTTGAATCTCGATAGTAGTGATACACATATTCATAATGTTGAAGCCAAAAGATGCAGAGTTGATAATGATTGTGCAACTTATTTGTGGCACTGCCGTTTGGGTCATATTGGTATAAAGCACATGAAGAAACTCCATACTGGTGGACTTATGGAATCACTTGATTATGAATCACTTGGTACTTGCGAACCATGCCTTATGGGCAAGATGACTAAAACGCCGTTCTCCGGAACTATGGAGCGAGCAACAGATGATTTGAGAAGATATGGGTATATCTACTTAATGAAACATAAGTCTGAAACATTTGAAAAGTTCAAAGAATTTCAGAGTGAAGTGGAAAATCATCGTAACAAGAAAATAAAGTTTCTGCGATCTGATCGTGGAGGAGAATATTTGAGTTACGAGTTTGGCCTACAATTGAAACAATGCGGAATAGTTTTGCAACTCACGCCACACGGAACACCACAGTGTAATGGTGTGTCCGAACGTCGTAATCGTACTTTACTAGATAAGGTGCGATCTATGATGTCTCTTACTGATTTACCGCTATCATTTTGGGGTTATGCTTTAGAGACGGCTGCATTCACGTTAAATAGGGCACCATCAAAATCCGTTGAGATGACACCTTATGAACTATGGTTTGGCAAGAAACCGAAGTTGTTGTTTCTTAAAGTTTGGGGCTGCGATGCTTATGTGAAAAAGCTTCAACCTAATAAGCTCGAACCCAAATCGGAGAAATGTGTCTTCATAGGATACCCAAAGGAAACTATTGGGTACACCTTCTATCACAGATCCGAAGGCAAGATATTCGTTGCTAAGAATGGATCCTTTCTAGAGAAGGAGTTTCTCTCGAAAGAAGTGAGTGGGAGGAAAGTAGAACTTGATGAGGAAACTGTACCCGCTCCCTTATTGGAAAGTAGTTCACCACAAAAACCGGTTCCTGTGACATGTACACCAATTAGTGAGGAAGCTAATGATGATGATCATGAAACTTCAGATCAAGTTACTACGGAACCTCGTAGGTCAACCAGAGCAAGATCCGCACCAGAGTGGTACGATAATCCAGTTCTGGAGGTCATGTTACTTGACCATGACGAACCTACGAACTATGAAGAAGCGATGATGAGCCCGGATTCCACAAAATGGCTTGAGGCCATGAAGTCTGAAATGGGATCCATGTATGAGAACAAAGTGTGGACTTTGGTTGACTTGCCCGATGATCGACGAGCCATCGAGAACAAATGGATCTTCAAGAAGAAGACAGACGCTGACGGTAATGTTACTGTCTACAAAGCTCGACTTGTTGCAAAAGGTTTTTGACAAGTTCAAGGAGTTGACTACGATGAGACCTTCTCACCCGTAGCGATGCTTAAGTCCGTTGGAATCTTGTTAGCAATTGCCGCATTTTATGATTATGAAATTTGGCAAATGGATGTAAAGACTGCATTCCTGAATGGATTTCTGGAAGAAGAGTTGTATATGATGCAACCTGAAGGTTTTATCGATCCAAAGGGAGCTAACAAAGTGTGCAAGCTCCAGCGACCCATTTATGGACTGGTGCAAGCATCTCGAAGTTGGAATAAACGTTTTGATAGTGTGATCAAAGCATATAGTTTTATATAGACTTTTGGAGAAGCCTGTATTTACAAAAAGGTGAGTGGGAGCTCTGTAGCATTTCTAATATTATATGTGGATGCCATATTGTTGATTGGAAATGATATATAATTTCTAGACAACATAAAAGGATACTTGAACAAAAGTTTTTCAATGAAAGACCTCGATGAAGCTGCTTATATATTGGGCATCAAGATCTATAGAGATAGATCAAGACGCTTAATTGGACTTCCACAAAGCACATATCTTGATAAAGTTTTGAAGAAGTTCAAAATGGATCAAGCTAAGAAAGGGTTCTTGCCTATGTTACAAGGTGTGAAGTTGAGTAAGACTCAATGTCGTGCGACCTATCTGGCGGCGGTGAGGCCAGCGCGGTTGCGGTGGCGACCAGCGGCAGGGAAAGAGCGATGTCGCGACAGTCGATGGCTACGCGGAAGCAGCGCCAGGACTCTGGACGGATCCGAAGTTGGAGCCGCTCCGGCGCCGTGAACAACGACGGGGGTGAATCGGCTCCGGTACGGTTCATGCGGCCGTCGTCGAGGCAGCACCAGCATCATGGAGTAAGAGGCACACGGCCCAGTGCACGATGGCAAATGGATAGCGTCTCCGGCATTAGGGAGGAGGGCGGCTGTGAAATTGGTGCGGTGGGGGCGCCATGGAGGTGGGGCTGAGGTTTTGCGGCTCGGGAGAAGGGAGCTTCCCGGGGAGAAGGTGATTTTGCGCCCATGAGGTATGAATGGCGGCGGG
>NC_041380.1:265741871-265743059 GCF_002162155.2 Triticum dicoccoides
CTGAAATGTGAGGGGGAGTTACAGTTCTACCCTTGCCTATAGGCTTCTCGGCTTGGGTCTGTGTACTGAGGATCGGGGATAGTAGAGTAACTTTGCTTCTCCCCAAATAGTGGGCGGGAGCGATTTCGGGCGAGGAGGGCGTGTTTTGAACTATAGTGGGCGCGAGCGATTTCGGGCGAGGAGAGCGTGTTTTGAAATAGTGGGCGCGAGCTATTTCGGGCAAGGAGAGCGTGTTTTGCCGACCATGGTTTATGAATTATTCGGCACATGTCATTTCGGCCGAGGAGAAGGCGCGCTTGGATGAAGTTACGAACCTACCCTCGATGTACAACGGGCCAATTGATGCGTGTCCCACATAGGATGGTAATTTCGCGTCTCCCATTTATTTGATCGGGCGAATTCCACCGAGCAGAGAGGATGTTTAACGGTTCATTCAAATTTTGGGAGAACGAGCATCCACGTCTACCTTACCAAGTCGATTCGGATCAAATTTTGAAATATTAGCTTGCCACTTCATTTTTAGATGGAGAGATGATGCTTGGGAGTAATGTGTTTTTACATGCTCGTTGCTAGCAATTTACTATATGACAAATAGTTCACCCACTCAAAAACGTGAATCAAACCCAAAATGAAATATCTCAATTCAATGAAATAACTCGTTCAGTAGGTCAAAATAGACTATCCAAAATTGAACACCTCAATCGAGTAGCATGTTGTACAATATTATAGTACTCCATGAACATGTTGAAAGTCAAATTAATGAACTTGTTTGATATACGCATATATCCGTTCATGTGTGGATTGCAGACAACATGTTCTCCAATTTAAATATTTGAATGCAAGTTTATATCGAAACATGGTTTATATCAGTCTTTGATGCATAAAACGCGACCTCCCCCTCTCCCGGACTCCTGTTCTCTCTCTCTCTCTCTCTCTCTCTCTCTCTCTCTCTCCGACAATCTTCAATTCTGTCGCACACATCCGACACAAAAACCTTGTTGGCCCCTCTCCCTTCTCTCCATCTCTCTCTCCCTCTCTCTCTCTTTGTGTGTGTGTGTGGGGGGGGGGTCTTTCTAGTTTGCATGCATATATACACCATCTATAGGTCTCTCTCGCACACTATGTATGATACTCTAGCTAGTCCAAGCTAGATATCTTGGGTGCACTCGTCGTACGCACACAAATTCC